>NC_136262.1:84423229-84493229 GCF_964187855.1 Myxine glutinosa
GAATCTTGTTTCTCACAGTCTGAGGGTCCTTTAGGTGCTTTTTTGCAAACTCCAAGTGGGCTTTCATGTGTCTTTCACTGAGGAGAGGCTTCCGTCTGGCCACTCTGCCATAAAGCCCAGATCGGTGGAGTGTTGCAGAGATGGTTATCCATCTGGAAGTTTCCCCCATCTCCACACAGGATCTCTGGTGTTCAGCCAGAGTGACCATCGGGTTCTTGGTCAACTCTCTTACCAAGGCCCTTCTCTCCCGATTGCTCAGTTTGGCTGGGCGGCCAGGTCTAGGAAGAGACCTGGTTGTTCCAAACTTCTTCCATTTAAGAATTATGGAGGCCACTGTGCTCTTGGGAACCTTCAATGCAGCAGAATTTTTTTTTGTAGGCTTCCCCAGATCTGTGCCTCGACACAATCCTGTCTCTGAGCTCTGCCGGCAGTTTCTTCGACCTCGTGGCATGGTTTTTGCTCTGATATGCATTGTCAGCTGTGAGACCTTATATAGACAGGTGTGTGCCTTTCGAAATCATGTCCAATCAATTGAATTTACCACAGGTGGATTCCAATCAAGGTGTAGAAACATCTCAAAGATGATCAAGAGAAATGGGAGGCACCTGAGCTAAATTTCAAGTGTCATAGCAAAGGGTCTGAATACTTATGTAAATGTGATATTTCAGTTTTTTCTTTTTAAGAAATTTGCAAAACTTTGTAAAATCCTGTTTTCTCTTTGTCATTATGGGGTATTGAGTGTAGATTTATGAGGGAAAAATGCATTTAATCGATTTCAGCACAAGGCTGAAACGTAACAAAATGTGAAAAAAGTGAAGGGGTCTGAATACTTTCTGAATGCACTGTATATAAAATATATATATATATATATATATAATATATATAGTGTAACGGTTTTGAGAAGTGTAACGGTTTTTTTGAGAAGGTAACGGTTTTTGAGAAGTGTAACAATTTTGGAGGAAGTGTAACGAATGTGAAAACGTTACAATGTGAACGTTACAAAAGTATGGTAACACCCTGGTAATGTAAATAATGGTCGCAGCCGTCCTCCTAGTTAATTCCATGAAACTTACACGCAGGCCATGATATATCTTTTTAAATAGTGTATTTCCTTATTCTATGTAGGCTAAATATGTGTTTCCCACTAGATTGACTTTGCATTGTATCAAACAAAATAAGCGTAGGCCCTTCCAATTTCCCCAAATCGTCTCCGCTCTCCAAAGTTCCTTTCAAAAGGGTGCGAGTTGTGTTCAATCCCGCAAGCCGCCATTGCCCATGTGCTAATCTCGGAGAAGAAAGGCGTGTCTCCACCTCGTCATAGAGGGGAGGAGTGAGCCAGAGGGTCGCATGTCCAATCAGCACCGCGGTGAGCGAACCGGTAGGCGTGCCCTCGCAGCCGGCGGCTTGATTCCGCCCCGAGTTATAAAAGCGACTGTAAGGGACTGCTTTACCAGAGATGACCTGGGAGATGAGCGAAGAGGCGGCACCAAGAGGAGCGGGGAGATGCGAAACGCTCCAAGCCAAAGAGGAGAGGTACTCGGAAAGGAAGCCAGCTTTGGAGAGACGCGCTGAAAGGAGGGAGACGGCTCCACCAGAAGAAGAGGAGCAGGTGTGCCGAACCAGCGCGTGACGTCTACAGCAGCGGATACGCGACGAAGGGTTTTCCCGCCAAAAACCGCAAGGAATTGAGAGCTGCTGCCTCCGACCCTCCTCCCTCTCCAGCAATCCACCTCAAGCCCTACCTGCCTGCAATATCCCCCGAGTAAGTGTGAACGTCGTCTGTCCTACTCGTTGTCTTGGGGTTAAGTAAAATGAATAGTGTAAGTTAACGATTCGCTGTGTGACTGCTTCTTCCATCCATTGCTTGTTTGTGTATAATAAATCTGTTCTTCCTCCGTACTCTGTCTTCTTCTCTTTTCATTCTCTTTCGGTCGCTTTAGAGGTTTCCCGATTGAATATCTGCGGTGCGATCTGGTCAACGTCGGGTGGAATCGGGTTCTAATCGGGGAGTAACTGTTCGGACTCGGTAATACCAACCGCTCGGTAAAATAACATCTAAAACCGCGTCTGTAACAATTGGTTGTCAGGAGTTGGATTCGGACCTGGGACTAAATTTGTTAGGCCCAAATTTTGGAACACCAATTGTACTATTAGAGTAACAATTGGTGTCGAGGAGTGAGATCGGACCCGAAGCGCGCTTAACGCGCTCAAAATTACAAGCTGCCGAAATTTATTTTGTTTTATAAAACCCGAATTTTGAGATCGCGCCATGGACAATCAAGGCGATCGGATGTCGGTGGGGGAGATAGACGGGTTAGGGGTAACCCAGGACTTCGGGGAAGAAAGGGAGGAGGAGAAAAATGGCAATGTGGTTGCGGAGGGATCAGGCGCACAAAATGGCGCTCTCGCGCACGAGGTTGGGGCAGCTGCGGCCACACCCTTTGTACTACCAACGGTGCTCCAAATGCAAGCCTTCATGGTCCAAATCATGGTGGAAATACAGAATGAAAACGCTAATAATGAGCGAATAACGGACGAATGGGTAAACAAAATTGAAGCAACAACGAACGGAATGAGGGCCGATAGAGAGGCAAGGGAGCAGAGGGACAGAGACCGCAAGTTGGGCGAAAGGGTCCCAGGGGTGCACGAGGAAGTAACGCGGGTCGAGAAGCGCCGGTTGAGCGAAGCGGAGGAAAGCACGGGTACAATGACGGGGGTAGAAATCGCGACACGGGGTTTGGAAAAGCCGGCGACCGCTGAGGTAGAGGAGGGTGTTTTATTAAAGCCAGCGGTCGCCGAGGTTAATAAAGAAAAAGCAGTGCTGGGAATTAAAATTGAAGAGATGACGGAGGTAGCCCGGGAATTGCAGGGAGAAATGGATTATGTACAAAGTCCCTGCTCACATCACGATGCTGTGCTTAACCCGAATGGAAGTTTGCAGGTTCGCGTGGAGAAAAGGATCCCCCAGGTGAGTCGTGCTGTTGTGTATTGTGCGGGGAGATTTTGTAAGAGGATGTTTGGCGACAAAAGAATTTTCGCGCGCTTGGGATCGAGGAGGCATCCGGGCGTTGGTGAAGGGTCCCGTGTGAGTGGAAATGGCACGCGTGTGGAAAAAAAGTGTGCATCAAGGGGTGAGCGTGTTACGAAGCGCGAGTGTGATACTGAGTGCGAGCGAGAATGCACGTCGGGGTGTACGGAGTGTGACACGAATAGTGAGTTGGTGATGGTGCAGGTGCGAGAGGGCACATCGGAGCGCGAGTGTGAAACCGAGTGCGAGCGAGAATGCACGTCGGGGTGTACGAAGTGTGACACGGAGAGTAAGGTGGTGGTGGAACGTGTGCGAGGAAGCACACCTGAGTTGGTGATGGCGCAGGTGGGAGAGGGCACATCGGAGCGCGAGTGTGAAACCGAGTGCGAGCGAGAATGCACATCGGGGTGTACGAAGTGTGACACGGAGAGTAAGGTGGTGGTGGAACGTGTGCGAGGAAGCACACCTGAGCTGGTGGTAGCGCGGGTGTGGGAGAGCCCATCTGAGCGCGTTAGTGGGTGGATGCCAGAGTGCACGCCCATGGTGAGTGTTACGGAGGACGTAACGGAGGAGAGGTGTGCGCAAGAGTGTGCGCGAGAGGTGTGGTGTGTAACAGGGAGAGCGTTGGTGGAATGTACGGACGGCGTTGGAACGCCGGGTTTTGTGAGGGTGAAAGGGGTAGCGTATGCTTGTGAGCATGCCGGTGAAGCATCGACGGTAACCGGGTTAGCGGTTAGGGCGACGGATAGCCGATGCGGGCACTCGGTGCGAGGGGTGCTTTGTTGGGTGCGAGGCCCGGCGCGGATCGATGCTGCGTCGCTTCTCTTCGAAGCGTCGTTGCCGATTCGGGCTTGGCCCCGCCCTGCACGGTCGAGTCCGGGCTTTGTCGGGCGAGGCGACCGGTCCGGTTCAAGGGTGAGTGGGACAAAGCGGACGGTGCCCCCTCGTGGGGACGGGGTTCCGACCAGGGGAGATTGAGCCATCGGGCCCGGGACCGCAACGTGCCGCGCCGAGATGGTGCGTGGAACCTCGGTCCAACCAAACCACCTCCCTTGAACCGAAAGCCGGACGGATTCAACCTGCAGGCAACCAAACCACCCGAATTCATTGCTCGGCTTTACGAACCGAGTTTAATGATGTCACGACGCACCGAGGCTAGAATATAGTGGACTGTGATGATGATAGTAGTTATTTGATAAGAAATTTATAATAGTGGGTAGAATTGGCGGTAAATGAAAAATTTTTGATTTATTGAATTTGGACGAACAAAATTTATAGTGAGAGACCCCCGATGTGGTGGGATGGCAAATCCACCATCCCTCACAGACGGGGGACAAATGCGCTATAGTTTATGGGGTGTATGGCAGTGAAAACTAGCCCGGGTGGGTTAGGCTATATTGTAGGGATCTAGCGAAGATGACATTAGGTGACGTTAAGGTTAGTTATTGACTGATACCTGTAGTGGGGACGCAGGTAGATTAGTGTGGATTATAATGACGAGGGAGCGCAATAGTTTAAAGGGACGACTGGGAAGCGCAAGTTTCAGAGGGGAGTAGTTAGCTGAGATGATGCCGTGTGTGTGAGAATTGAACAGGTGTGATTGCACAGGTGTGCAACTGAACAGGTGTGTGGAGCAGTGTATGAGTGAGTGAAGGTGATTGCGTGTTGTGCTGACCAAATGGTCCAGGAAGAAAGGAGGGTGCAGGTGGCACCAGGTGTGAGGGCACAGGTGTGCAACAACAGGTGTATGTGGCTGTGTGGAATAAATGGTAGTGTGGAATATCTGGAGTATTGGAATGGATGGTCGTGGAGTGAGTATGGTGGAAATTGTGGAGTGGAGTGGATGGTGCGAAGGTGTGAATGGGGGAAGAGTGGACCCCCATCACGGATACCCGGGGCGGGTAGTGTAAGTGTTAGGTAGAGGGTACAGGTAAATTGTGGTTGGATATTGGCATCTGTGGTGCGGGTGAAAGAATGGTCTTTGGATGGGTGCATTAGTGTTGTGGAAATGGCTGGGCGTGTAGCCTGTTAGTGTGTGTAGTTGGTTGGGCACTCCACCACTGTGAGGATGTCGGCCAGGTGAGGCTGCAGGTGGGCTCTGGGAGCCGGTAGTAGTTGTTGTGGATGGGGCCTGAGGATCCGGAGGACGGACCCGGGTAGCCCAGTGCCAGAGGGCACCAAGGGGTGACAGAGCCAGGAGAGGGCCTTCCCCAGTTAGATAGGTTAGGGTGAGGAGCAGGTAAGCTCGGGTGGCAACTACAGTGGTGGAGGTGTGCAGGTGGGTAGACCTGCTGGGAGAGCTACACGTCGCAGCCCAGAAATTGTGCGAAGGCACCGGGAGATGAATCGGGGGAGTGAGACCCCAAATTGAGAAGCACCACAGTTTGGTCAATGGGAATTGGTTTTTAGAACCCATAGTGTAAGTTGGCCAATGGATTGGCAGGGAGAGACCCTGGGTAGTGTAAAGTGTGTTAAAGTCATTTAGAGGATAGTTAGGAAGAAGGATCTCCTCACACCATCTGCATCCACTCACCTGAGGTGACAGGTACTCCGCACCATGCCATGTTTAATTATTTTTGATGCAAATGTTTGGATTGTGAGACGCATCATGACGTGGGTGTGACATTGTGCGTAATTCCATCTCTGCCTCCTTATGAGGATTGATGAGGAATTTGGTGATGGCAAATTTTGAAGTAGAGGGATTGTGGAGACGAATTTGGTATAGGGGAAATATGGGGAAGACGTGACAGTAGTGACGAATTTGTAAATGGGTAGATTTTGTAAATATGGGGTAAGGGCAAGGGTAGTGTAGGTGACAGGGGGGTGACGTACGGTAGGGACGAGCTTTCTCACTTCGCCCTCCGTACGCATTTCGCCTTGCATTGCCTTATTGACGTGTACCCTTGTGACCTTACCCCTCGCTCAATTGTCTTTCTTTTGTCTCCCACATGACCTGTGCGCCATTGGGTGCCGAGGGGAGCGTGCGTGAGGTGGCCATTGTGCGCCCGAGATTCCCAGAACCAGCATGCATTGCGTTGATGTACCACTTTATGGACCGCTGTTCTGCGGCCAAGTACCACTTGATGGACCCCAGGTTCTGGGGCAGGGCACCTCTGTTGGAGACCGGCCATAGTGGCCAGGGAATCTTGCTTGCGGACCTCGGTAAGGTGGCACCTATGCCAAACAGGTGGACCACCCTTAGTTGGCCCCTGAGGCCCTAAAAAAAAAACGAACACAAGTTGTGCTTTTTTATATTTCCAAGTAGGCCGCATGAAGCCAGAAGACGTCGGGAAGAACATCGGCCCAGCAGAGAAAGAGAAGACCACCACCAGTTGTTTTGTTGTGTTTATTATGAACCATGGTGACTGCGCACCGAGTGGTGCTTTTGGTGCTTTGTGGTGCTTGTGGTGCTTTCGGTGCTTTTGGGTGCTTTGGTGGTATTGGTACTGGTGCATCGATGCAATGCGTGTTGTCTCCTCCCTCCCAACAGGAATTTCTTTTTTTTCTTGTTCCCTAAAAAGAAAAAACAGGTCCTGGGTTGCGTTGTAAATAAGAAATCACGTCACTGTAAATAATGCTCCCCACCGTAAATGTATAGTTTGAGAATAATTCCGTAATTCGGTTAGCTGTGGGCTTGAGTCTGTTAGACAGGGTGCAATGCAATAGGGGGACATACTTATTTGTGTTTTAAAATTGTCACACTCAGGGTCAGGTTAATTGTAGAGGGAATTACACCGACGTACGTGTCACACTAAGTTAAAGTTTAGTAGGCCCGAGCCCAGGCCTGAAGAAAGGAGGGTGCAGTGTAACGGTTTTGAGAAGTGTAACGGTTTTTTTGAGAAGGTAACGGTTTTTGAGAAGTGTAACAATTTTGGAGGAAGTGTAACGAATGTGAAAACGTTACAATGTGAACGTTACAAAAGTATGGTAACACCCTGGTAATGTAAATAATGGTCGCAGCTGTCCTCCTAGTTAATTCCATGAAACTTACACGCAGGCCACGATATATCTTTTTAAATAGTGTATTTCCTTATTCTATGTAGGCTAAATATGTGTTTCCCACTAGATTGACTTTGCATTGTATCAAACAAAATAAGCGTAGGCCCTTCCAATTTCCCCAAATCATCTCCGCTCTCCAAAGTTCCTTTCAAAAGGGTGCGATTTGTGTTCAATCCCGCAAGCCGCCATTGCCCATGTGCTAATCTCGGAGAAGAAAGGCGTGTCTCCACCTCGTCATAGAGGGGAGGAGTGAGCCAGAGGGTCGCATGTCCAATCAGCACCGCGGTGAGCAAACCGGTAGGCGTGCCCTCGCAGCCGGCGGCTTGATTCCGCCCCGAGTTATAAAAGCGACTGTAAGGGACTGCTTTACCAGAGATGACCTGGGAGATGAGCGAAGAGGCGGCACCAAGAGGAGCGGGGAGATGCGAAACGCTCCAAGCCAAAGAGGAGAGGTACTCGGAAAGGAAACCAGCTTTGGAGAGACGCGCTGAAAGGAGGGAGACGGCTCCACCAGAAGAAGAGGAGCAGGTGTGCCGAACCAGCGCGTGACGTCTACAGCAGCGGATACGCGACGAAGGGTTTTCCCGCCAAAAACCGCAAGGAATTGAGAGCTGCTGCCTCCGACCCTCCTCCCTCTCCAGCAATCCACCTCAAGCCCTACCTGCCTGCAATATCCCCCGAGTAAGTGTGAACGTCGTCTGTCCTACTCGTTGTCTTGGGGTTAAGTAAAATGAATAGTGTAAGTTAACGATTCGCTGTGTGACTGCTTCTTCCATCCATTGCTTGTGTGTGTATAATAAATCTGTTCTTCCTCCGTACTCTGTCTTCTTCTCTTTTCATTCTCTTTCGGTCGCTTTAGAGGTGTCCCGATTGAATATCTGCGGTGCGATCTGGTCAACGTCGGGTGGAATCGGGTTCTAATCGGGGAGTAACTGTTCGGACGCGGTAATACCAACCGCTCGGTAAAATAACATCTAAAACCGCGTCAGTAACAATATATATATATACATATATAACTATATATATATATATATATATATATATATATATATATATATATATATATATATATATATATATATATATATACATATATATATATATTGTTGCGGATATGAGGACTGTATTTTTTTTGGATTGTGTGCTGTATTATTATTATTATTGTTTATTCTGCGCCCCCCTACCTCCGGAGCTGTGTAAAGGTGAAAGGGCATCCCATAATTAGTCCACAAGCATACACGTCAGCCAAATAATAGAATACCCCTGTTTGATAGTTATCTCTTATTCTGTGTTTTAGGGTAAGGCTGTGTCTCCCATTAATTGAAGTACTCCATTGCACCAGTGAAAGAGAATAGATCCCCTTTCATTCCCATCCCCAAAATCTCCATTTCCAATTACATCCCCTCTCGTGATTGCCAACCCTCGATTGCCAATTACCTCCCCTCCAATAACCGCCATTGACCACGAGGCAGGGTCGGAGAAGAAAGGCGTGTCTCCACCTCGTCATAGAGGGGAAGAGGGGCGTGCCCGCCCGTCGTCATCAAGGGCGGAGCAAGAGGGTCGCGTGACCAACCAGGGCCGAGGTGAGCACACCGATGGGCGTGTCCTGAAGGCCGGCGGCTTGATCGCTGGAGGCGCTATAAAAGGCGCGCACGCAAGAAGTCAGTAGAGTGAGTCATGAGTTGGTCGTCAGAGGAGGGTCAGGGGTTGCGTTGGTTGCAGTGGTAAGAAGTCGGTGGTGAGAAGTGGTGGCGTCGAGTGGTCAGTGGTTGCGTTGGTTGATGTTGAGTTGTCGATGGTGAGGAGACACCAGGGCCAAGAGAGAGAAGGTTCCAGGTCAATTACCAGCAGTTGCGCCAGAGACGGCAGACGCGCCCTGAGGTGAGCCAGAGAAGCAGCTTTGGCTCCACAAGCAGCGTTGACTCCACCAGGCAGCTTCAACCCGTTACCCCGCGGGGACCAGATAGCGGTGGCATCGGTGGCCGTCGAGGTCCAGCCGACGTCCCGTGCGGGATCAAGCCCGAACCATCTGCCCCAGCTGAGCCTTCCCATTCCTCCTTCCAGCATTCATTCCTTTCCTCCACCCTTCTTGTGTACGTGAGTTTGTTCTGTGTGTCTTGTCCCTGGGTATTAATTAAGCTTGTATAAGTTAATAATTGCACTGTGTCTCTGATTCTTCTGTATTTTATTTTATTATCTTTCCTTCTCCTTGGTTACTTTGAGCATGTAAATAGTAGGAATAAATTTAGTAGTATTTCCAACCTTTTTGTCTTCTTCTTCTTCTTCTTCACATCCGTGTCGCCTTTGTCTTTTCCTTATTGAATAGCTGCGGTGCGATCCGGCCAACGTTTGGGTGGAATCGGGTTCTAATCGGGGAATAACTGTTCGGTCGCGGAGCCTTCGCTCGGCAAAGTAACATCTAAACCGCGATCAGTAACAATATATATATATATATATATATATATATATATATATATATATATATATATATATATATATATATATATATATATATATATATATATATATATATATATATATATATACAGTATATATATATATATATACAGATATATATATATATATATATACAGACTTGGCATTTGATATGGAATATTTTTTTCCTCTTTAATTGGGTTTACTTTCTTAACTCAGTATATCAATCTGGTGAGTTTCTTTTACACTTTGGTGATTTATTTGTTAAAAGAACCATGTCACTGATTGTCTGTCGCAGCAAGAAGTCAACAACAGGATTATATCACAGGTGGGGTGGAAAAATGTACGGACAGGTGCATTTGATGATTGGCTTCACAGTCGGGTATACAAGGGTTGTTGCGTTCTGCATTAGTGGAAAACAACTGCTGCACATCTCCAAAAGTTATTGCCACTTCCTCTGGAGATGGTCCGTCAACTCGACAATGCTGTTTGTCATGGAGTGGTGGCTTTATGAAATTACGGCATGAAACAGCGTGCTATTGCATGGCAGTATGGCATCACTCAAGGTCAGGTGTCAAAGATCCTGAAACGAAATGCTCAGAGGGGTGTCCCTCCTCCAATAACGAGGCCAGGACGTCCACGCAGAACCACAAGGAGAGATGATCGCCAGCTGCACCTGTTAGTCTGCAATGGCCGTACCAAGTCAGCTAATCGGCTTAGGGCTGAGTGGCAGCAACTGACAAATGTGCCTGTATCCAGAAGGCGAGTCAACCAACGACTGGTCAAGCAGGCTATCATGCCAGGCGTCCCCTGAGAAAGCCACGCCTGACCAGACAACACAGCCAGTGCCGATTGCAGTGGGCCAGAGAGCACCCTCAATGGCAGCCAGGACACTGGAATCACGTGACCTTCAGTGACGAGTCTAGATTTCTGGTCTATCGTCAAGATGGCCGCGTCCGAGTGTACAGACAAGTGCATGAAGCCCACAACGAAGATTGTATAGTGCCAAGAGTTCAAGCTGGAGGTGGTGGGGTGACCGGTTGGGCTGCTTTTCATGCAGGGGGCAAAACTGACCTGGTTGTTCTGAATGGAAACCTGAACAAGTTCAAGTACAGGGCCATTCTGGAAGAAACATTGCTTCCATTTGCTCGTACAGCTCTTAGAGGAAACTTTGTCTTCCAAGATGACAATGCACGGCATCATCCTGCTCGCATGATCCAACACTTTCTTGCTGACCGTGGTGTAGAGCATATGGAGTGGCCTGCCATGTCCCCGGATATGAATCCGATAGAGAACTTGTGGGCAGAATTAACGCGTCAAATCGACAACTTGGACCAGCAGCCTACCTCTGTGAGTGAATTTCAGCAGGCTATTGTCACTGCATGGCAAGCGATTCCTGTCCAAACCTTGGCAAATCTCGTGAACAACATGCCTTGATGTGTACGTGCTCTCCTGAATGCTCATGGGGGTTACACGAAGTATTGAACTGTAATTTTACTGTCCGTAATCACAGTCATAATTTAGCTTTTGTTGAAATTTTTTTTGGCAAATGTGCAAAATAAAGAGATACTTCGGGAAAACGTACAGAAGTTTAACACAGTACTGTCCGTGAATTGGGTTCGATATCAGTTTACATCACTTTCAAGGATCAATTTATTTGCTTCGAAATGTCAAATGTGGTTTTTGTTTCTTTTAAAGGTCACATTAACAAAATCTAGAATAATTTCAACATAATTCCAATGAACTTTTGGTTCTAAGTCATCTTGGAAAGTAAGTTCACCCCCACAAAAAAAAGTCCATATTAAATGCCAAGTCTGTGTATATATATAATATATATATATATATATATATATATATATATATATATATATATATATATATATATATATATATATATATATATATATACATATATATATATATATATATATATATATATATATATATATATATATATATATATATATATATATATATATATAGTCGCGCGAATCCCTCGGTTAATACCATAGGATTGCGGATGACCGAACGGCTTTAACTGAGGTGACGTTCAATTACGGATTCGACTATAAAAGCACGGGAGGAAGAATGAAGAGGAAGAAGTGGCACGAGCTTACCTGACGCCCCGATGGCAGCCCTTGATCCTGCAGGGAATGAACTCACAACGAACACCAGATTTTGAATGAAAGATAAAATAATAGAAGGGTTTATTCAAAAGACATGTCGGGACAGGGAAACCCGGTGTGAAATAAATGTCCGAATCGGGACGTCCCCACACCAGACTTAATAACAGAACAAAGGAGGAATCAATCAATAAAAGAATCGTCGTGTTGTGCGCATCTGTGGGTGCGAGCTTATCTGTCTGTTGTGGTGTGTCCGTCGTCCAACGTGGCTCCATCCGGCTCGCACACGCTCTGCTAGGCCTTGAGCCACCCGCTCGCCCCGGCCTCGTCTGCTCAGCGGCACACCTCGCTCGCACGTGAGGTCTGTTTACTCACAAAACGGAACCTCTCCCCCAGCACCAAAGCACCACGAAGAACCAAAAGCACCACGAAGATTCAAAAGCACAAAAAGCACCACGAAGATTCAGGGACGATGCCAACGACCACCAGGGAGGAACGCAGGGAAGAAGAACCAGCCAAGCCGATCACCGAACCCAGGACGAAGAGCCTCAAACTCAGAGCTGCCTCAACCGAGCGAAGAACTCAGAACGAAGAGTGATCTCCAAGAGGCCAGTGCAGAGAGACCCAAAAAGCCCGCGAGCGAGACGTTTTGTCACTCGCCCTGTGACGTCAGTTCTGGCACGTTCCCAATCGGTTCTGCCCTTCTTTCCGGTCTTTCCCGCCTTCCGACGTCACCAGCGCTCTTCCTCCAACTAGCGACCTGTTTCTAAATGGTCGTTTGGCGCCTTCTGCCCTGATTGGCCGAATCTTCGCGCCTTCCGCCTCAACCAATCACACGTTCCCTGGGCGTGTTTATAGCCTGCCTTGCATGGTGTTTGACACCCACGGCGGCGTTGTACGCGGCCGCTTCCTGCTTGTCTTTCCGGTGCGTCTTTTTGTAAGGGAGGGGATTTAATTAATGTGTGCACGAAGGGACCTATCTAAGTGTCTAAATGAGTGCGTTGCCATCATGGACACTGGATTGGCGACAGAGGGGACAACAAATGAGGGAATTTTACCCATAATCCCTGCACGACTTAGCACGCCCCGCCTCTCGTGGCGGGTACACAGATACAACTTATACTGACATCCGGGCTAAACACATAACTTATTACATGTAGATTCCCTATCACGACAGTCGAGTACCTACCTATGCAGATCTACCTGGATCTAGATATTCATCTACCCCCCCCGACATAACAATACAGTCACGTGAAAAAGTAAATACACCCCATGTAAAGTCTTGACTTTTTCAACATATTTCAACATACAGCTATTTGATCTTCATTTCAACAATATTGATAGATAAAGGTGATATAATATAAACAAATATCATGAAACATTTACATTTTGTAGTCCATTGTATAATTTAAATAAACATAAATGCAAATTTCGCATGTGGAAAAAGTAAGTACAGCCCTACATTTATCACTACTTCAAATACCTAAAATTAGAATCAGGTGCACCAGCTCAGGTGCAAATGATTAGATCATCGTTAGAGAGGATCTTGGAGGAACCTGTCTTATTTCAACCTCATACATTTCGTTTGGTTTGCTCTTTGTTGATCAAGTGTGCGGCGTCACCATGCCTAGATCAAAAGAGCTCTCTGAGGCCTTCAGAAAGAAGGTTATAGATGCCTACGAGTCTGGGAAGGGATTTAAAAAGATCTCCAAACAATTTGAAATCAATCATTCGACTGTCCGGAAGATCATCTACAAGTGGAGAAGATTCCAAACAACTGCCAACTTGTTCAGGCCAGGCCGCCCCAGCAAGGTCAGCCCGAGAGCAGACCGCAAGATGCTGAAAGAAGTCTCGAAGAACCCCAGAATGTCATCACCGGACCTCGAGGTAGCTCTTGCCACTGTTGATGTCAAAGTGCACGAGTCTACCATTAGAAAGAGGCTGCACAAATTTGATCTACATGGGAGGTGTGCCAGGAGGAAACCGTTGCTGTCCAGAAAGAACATCAGGGCAAGACTAAAGTTTGCCAATGAACACCTAGGCAAAGACCAGTACTTCTGGACCAATGTGCTCTGGACAGATGAGTCAAAGGTAGAGCTATTTGGCCACAGTACCAGAAGACATGTTTGGCAAAAACCAAAGACAGCATTTGACCACAAGAACCTTATACCAACTGTAAAGCATGGTGGTGGAAATATTATGGTTTGGGGCAGCTTTGCTGCATCAGGGCCTGAGCAGCTCACCATCATAGAATCCAGGATGAATTCTTCATTGTACCAGAGGGTGCTTAAGGATAATGTGAGGCCATCTGTCAGAAAGTTGAAGCTCAACCGAAGGTGGACCTTGCAACATGACAATGACCCAAAACATACCAGTAAATCCACCAAGGAATGGCTGAAAATAAAGAAATGGAGGGTTCTGGAATGGCCAAGTCAAAGCCTGGATCGAAATCCCATCGAGATGTTGTGGGGGGATTTGAAACAAGCTGTGCATGCAAGAAACCCCTCAAACATCGCACAGCTGAAAGAATTCTGCATGGAGGAGTGGGCAAAAATTTCTCCCAGTCGTTGTCAGGGACTGGTACACAGTTCTAAGAAACGCCAACTTGAGGTCGTTTCTGCCAAAGGGGGCAATACCATCTATTAGAGCCAAGCGTGTACTTACTTTTTGCTCATGCGAAATTTGCATTTATGTTTATTTAAATTATACAATGGACTACAAAATGTAATTGTTTCATGATATTTGTTATATTATATCACGTTTATCTATCAATATTGTTGAAATGAAGATCAAATAGCTGTATGTTGAAATTTGTTGCAAAAGTCAAAACTTTACATGGGGTGTACTTACTTTTTCACGTGACTGTATGTTTGTTAATAATATGAAAGTTCATTTTAGGTTTTAGGAAAGGTCATTAAAATAATACCTGCACATTTTATTCTTTGTAATTGCAAATTATCATTATTTGTATTTGAATGTTTTAAGAACTAGCATAAGGTGCAAAGTGTAATTGTGTACATATCGCATCAGGTACACTTACTCCACGTGATGCGGATGCTGTGAGGCTTCGATGCAGCAGCAAAGAGAGAAACTTAAAATCCCAATAAAAAGGTGAGCAAAGTGTCTTTGAGCTGCTAAACCAATTGGCCATCATTGTTGGAACATTGCGTATTTGACCAGCTGCACTAAAAACCTCGTGTTTCACGTATATTTCATTACGGTTGCTGCATGGTGAAAGTTGAAGTATGATCAATGTTTGGTTTGGTGTCCTGAGAGGCATGCCATCTGTGTTCTTGGAACCACCCAAGTCTTCCCTGTTGTGAGCCACAGTACCACTCACAGCAAGGCCTTCTAGCTCGACTGTCGGGCCATTTGGCACTTGCCCTTTGCTTCGACAGCCTCACCAACTGCCGGCTCATGCTTGGTTGTATCAGTCCAACAATAACTCTCACTTTGCTTTTCGGTTCTCGAGTGCTACAAACAGAAGACCAAGTTTCTCAAAGCAATTTTCAACAACCCATTGAGACACCTGGACCCATTGAAGTTCGTGACTCAAGGGAAGATTGCACAATACGGAACCTACTGATTTCTACCTAAACGATAGCTGCAATTGGAAGAAATTTCAAAGTATTAAATATAATAAAGTAGGAACCTCAATTTTTACCACATTTGTCAGCTTTTCCTCCCTGTTTCCACATTTCTTGTCTGTTCAGCCCACTCTGTTCCCTTGTCCTGTCCGCATGCCCCTACTTATGCCGCCTATGCGATCATTCCTTCCTCCATTTATCCGTCCTCCGTATCACAGTCCCAGCTCTGTTGCTGTGTCATCGTAAACATTCTTTCATTCAGCACTTTTGTAAGGCACAATCTCTCTATATGAAGGCCTTGCAAGCTTACATCAAAAGCAGGTTCCATGTAGGATATTTAAGTGTCAAGTCTCCGCAGCATGTCACTCCATAACACAGGATTAAGCTGTTCTCATATATAATCATTTAGATTTTAATAACGGTGGCCCAGTTTGTTTGATATGTGATCATGTTCCTTCTGCTCTCATACATGGTAGTTGGAAAGAATGAGACGGCCGCAACGAAGTTCGAGGCCTACATAAATTCAGGTTTTTGACCCAAGGTTCTTAAGAAACTTTCTAGGTCATTTTTGATACTCGAAAGCCAGGATTTGGTTAGAACATTATATATATATATATATATATATATATATATATATATATATATATATATATATATATATATATATATATATATATATATATATACATATATATATATATATATATATATATATACAGGGTGATTGAAAAGTAACTCCCTATTTTAAAATATTTAGAAATTATTTATTTATTGTAATATCTTTCTCAAATGTTTAGTGTTTGTTCCACAATCTATGAGAATTTAATCTCTGTTGGTTTTTTTTCAGATTATTTTTTGTTTGAAATTCGGAAGCCCTACAAACATGGCTGGACGTCTTACCCTGCAGGAGCGTGCCCAGCTAGTGGTATGAAGATTGGTCTGATCTCTTTAAAAATATCCTCTGGTCTGATGAAGCGGTATTTCACATCGGTGGGTTTGTGAACCGTCACAACTGCTATTACTGGGCAGGAGAAGATCCTCTTGTTATTTCTGAAAAAACGCAATATCGGCCCAAGGTAACGGTGTGGTGTGGAATGACTTCGGAAAGGATTGTAGGTCCCTTCATTCTTCGCGATACCATGAATGCCAAAAGGTACCTCACCATGCTGCAAGACGAAATCTGGCCAATTATCAGTGCTTCGGAGAATGTTGAAGATTTGATTTTCATGCAAGATGGCGCTCCTCCACATTTTGCTATTGTTGTTCGTGAATGGCTGAATGCCCACTTCCCTGGGAGATGGATGGGTCGTCGTGGTCCGTATGAGTGGCCAGCCAGGAGCCCTGACTTAACACCATGTGACTTTTTTCTTTGGGGTTGGGTAAAAGAGCAAGTCTACTGTACCAAACCAACGACTTTGGAAGAACTTGAAGGGCGAATACGAGAAGTTATGTCTTCCATCCCACAAGAGTTCCTGGTGAAATCAGTTGACGCGGTTCCCGGGCGGCTTGAGAAGCTGGTGGCGAATTCTGGTGCCCATATCGAATTGTAAATAAAACGTCATGTTATACGCTTTCTTCTTATACCAATTTCTTGTAAAAATTATAGTTAGGAAATAAATTATAAGTATTTTAAAACAGGGAGTTACTTTTCAATCACCCTGTATATATATATATATATATATATATATATATATATATATATATATACTTTAATCAAGAGGATTTTACATGCACATGAACTGCTCATTTGCTTTATAATAAAATAATCATCACGTGACTCCAATGACTATCTTACTCTAATTCACCAAATGTCCGTCTGTCTGTCTGTCTGTCTATCCGTCCATTCCCAGGTACCGCAAAAACGGCTGAACCGATCGCAAAGACATTTTGGGTGGGTATTCCTGGGACCCCTGGAGTAAAATAGGCTATATTGTTTATCCAATTTCAGGTTTGGTCTCCAGCATTTTCAGGTTTGGACTCCCGCCTAACGTTATTTGGACTGATCGCAACGATTTTTTGTGTGTATTCCTGGAACCCCTGCAGTAATAGGCATAATGCAAATCTTCCAATTTCAGGTTTTGTCCCCAGCGAGCCTCACGTTATTTTCCCACACCTCTGGATACGCTTAGTTTTTCTTTCGACCTTACTGGTATAGATAATAGGGCAAACGTATATGGTTATTTCGTTATGTTTATGTACGACGAAAACGTCTTCTCCTTCTTCAAATAAAATGATTACCCTCTTAATTAACCCTCTTAATTATGTTTAGACTGCTGAGACCCCTCAGACCTTTGATGACCCTTTAACTCCCCCAAGACCCTTAAGACCACCAAAACCCCTGAAGACCAAAATACCCCTGAAAGACCCTGAAGACCCCAAAAATCCAAAATACCCTTGAAGGCCCTGAAGCCCCAAAATACCCTGAAGACCCAAAATACCCCAAACACCCCAAAGACCCCGAAGACCCAAAACACCCTGAAGACCCAAAACACCCTTAAAGACCCTGAAGACCCAAATGGCACCAAAGACCCAAAACACCCCGAAGACCCAAAAGACCCTTAAAGGCCCAGAGGATCCAAAATACCCTGAAGACCAAAATGGCCCTGAAGACCCAAAAGACACCGAAATGGTCAAAGATGCCTATCCCTCTGAAACGACGTGTGGTGAGGCGCGTCTAGTGCGTCGAGGCATGCTAGTACTACTAATACAGTGCCTATACAGTGCGTATCAAAAAAAAGGTAATCCGAATTCAAGGGGTTAATATGCAAAGGTTATTTAGTTTGACAATTTACATGTGGTTTACCGATTATGAGGAGATCCTCAGCTTTCCATTGATGCCTTTCATGCATCATTGCTGTCACACATGACCGAGTACATGTTCATTGAAAATGACAAGTTCAAATCGCATTTTTACAAGTTTGGCTAATCGATGCAAGTCAGTTTTAAATGGACGCATTACTTGTCGACTGCCAAGTTGATAATGTAAAATTGTTAAGCTGGTCTGGTAATCGTCGGTTGCGTCATCCTTTGTTTAGGATGGGTATTTAAGATGGGCCTACAGTGTATGGGTTTAGAGACAGTCTGAGTGATTGAAAAGATGGTTCAACTTACGACTGAACAGCGGACCTTCGTGGTTACAACCTTTCACCAAACTGGAAGTTTGCAGCGAAGTCGTGATGCATTCAGGGAACGTTTCCCAGAACGGGAGACTCCAGCAGCCAAAACCATCTGGGCGAATGTTAGAAAATACCAAGAGCATAGCACTAGCCTCAACCGCAACAAGGCAAATTCTGGTAGGAGGCACACTGGGCGATCGGAAATGAACATTGCAGCAGTAAGGCAGCAAGTTTTGGAGCATCCAAAGGATACCAGCACAAGACGAAATGGGACGGGATTGCCTTCGGCAACATTCAACCGAATCACAAGACTGGACCTCCACCAACATCCATATCGAATTCACATCCAGCATCAACTTATGCCAGGGGATTTTGCCAGGAGGCTGGTGCTTGCCAGATGGTTGATAGCATGTTGCGAAGCAGATGTCAATTTCCTGTGGTATCTCGTTATCAGTGACGAAGCTGCTTTCACCGTGGACGGCAAGGTCAATACCCATAATGTTCTTGAATATGCACCGACAGGACAACCCCCGGAATTTAATTTTGACACCAACATGAATCGACAAAAGTGGCCTGTTTGGTTGGGACTTTGTGGAAGTGGTCAGGTGATCAGACCATTTTTCCTTCAAAGGAATGTCAATGGTAACAGGTATCTGCAGATGATCAATGATGAAGTTTTACCGCAGCTCGAGGAGAACTTTGAGCGACAGGATCGTGGTGGCTTCAGATATCTCTGGTGGGCCCAAGACGGCGCCCCAGAACATCGTCTTATCACTGTCCGAGATCGACTGAGGGAACTCTTTGGAGACTGAGTCATCGCCCTCAACCATGCAGTGGAATGGCCACCAAGATCACCTGACCTCTTACCATGTGATTATTTCCTTTGAGGACATTTAAAGAACAAGGTGTTCGTAACTCCTCCCCGTGATCTTGACGAATTGCAGGGCCGTATTCGACATGAAGTGGATGCTTTGTGCAATGACTCGGCTATGGTGAGACGAGCAGTTCAGGGCATGCTCCGCCGCTGTGAGCTTTGTGTTGAAAGGGGAGGTGGACATGTTGAAGGTGTGGGTGCATAAAGGCCAATCATTCCTGAGAAAAGTTCACATCTGACGTTAATTTTGCACCAATTATCCTGACTTGCATCGATTAGCCAAACTTGTAAAAATGCGATTTGAACTTGTCATTTTCAATGAACATGTACTCGGTCATGTGTGACAGCAATGATGCATGGAAGGTATCAATGGAAAGCTGAGGATCTCCTCTTAATTAGCAAACCACATGTAAATTGTCAAAATAAATAACCTTTGCATATTAACCCCTTGAATTCGGATTACCTTTTTTTTGATACGCGCTGTATATGTTATCATTATCTCAGATATTGGAAAACAATGTGAAATAAATGCGCAGAGAAAATGACAATTAAGTGATAGAAAATAGATAACTGAAATGATTGTGTGGTTGCTATTTTGAAACAAAGAACAAAACACCTTTCACAGCTTATGTGCCCTCCATAATGACTTTCTTTCTGGTGCTCTGCCCGAAGGCAGATTCAGTGCTGCTAAAGCAGCCCCATGGCAAGGATTACACAGGGCGTTTTGCCTTTGCTTTGCCAGTGTTAGGGTTAGAGCAGCAATTTGGAACTTAGCCACAGCACCGGCAATAGCTTGCATACTCTTCGCAAAGGAAACCTTGAGAGCTTTGACATCCACCAAGCAATGCCAGCAGATCAGATGCCCAGTTTGACATCCATCTGAGGGAGGGTGCACGCACTGATAAACATGCCTGCAAAACACCGTGGTGACAGTTTATCCCTGGGTAGAGATTCGAACCCAGGCTAGACAGCTCAGAGGTGTGTACACCTCGAAAGCTATCGTGCCAGCACAAATCATTACTAATGATATGAAATATAGACTATAGTGGCATTGTTAAGAGGCAGTGCAATCACTCATTTGGCATTGGACTTCCCATTACATCTGTCTGAGTATCTTCAGCAAAGTTGGACATCATACTAAAATACAGAATTTGGTATCTGTCTGTTGGCCTGTTGAACGATTTTTGACCGCGATACATTCAGTCGTTACTTATCCAATCTCAACCAAACTTGACAGGAGGATTAATGGTCACATGATGGAGGTTGTCGCGACTGCATTTGCCACCCCCCTCCCCAAGGGCAGTTTCTCTGCCAAGGGGGTTTTCCCCGCCAATGGGGATGCATTTTGAGGTGTATATCTGTGTAAATATAGCATTATTGTGGCATTTTTCCAAGGACGTTCCCAATAACAAAAACATGATATTAATGTTAATACAAAACAAAATTAATACTAATAATATCCCACCTTCACAAGTAGTGTTTCCTCCTTGAAAAAGCACAGTGCTGTCGTGTATAAATAGCTTATCGTGCCGTTTTGTGGGAGCACCAGCCGCTACCAGAAGTAAAAATATTACAAACCACAAACACGTATTTTAAACAGTCACTAATGCTGTTTAACATGAAACTGAAAGAAATTTAGAAGAATCCCGACATTCGTGAGTCAAATTTTACTTATGGTACTGAGCGAAGATCTACTGCAATCTATATACACCAGAAAGGTTAATAACATGACCCTTCCTGTCGCTTGCGGGGCGTTTTTCATGGCGGCCTTTTGAAGCAGTCACTTCTGATATTTATTACTAAAGTGAAAGGGAGGTAACCTGGGGTATGTTCAGTTAACAAGCAGCTAGCTAGTGCATGCCAAGCCAGCCGTTACTTATCAATGGTTTTGAATGGAGTGCTTGCTTGAATGCCAAAGCCATTTGGCAAGTGCTCCACAAGAAACTTGGTAAATAAAGACACCCCTCAATATCATTGAGGCCCAGACCTGAGATCTACTGTAATCTATATATACCAGAGGAGAATGACCCTTCCTGCTGCCCCCTTGGGAACGGGTGTACTAGTAACTAAAAATTGCAGTTGCAAAGGACCAATCAAATGGGAATGTAAAGCTGGATCTCCTTTCACAACTTATGTGACGTGCATTAAATATTCCACACTATTTTTAGCTGCGTCGCAGACGCTGCTAATAGAGTGCCCTCTGCTGTTGTTGTTGTTCTTCATGTTCTTCTTCTTCTTCTTGTTCTTGTTCTTGCAGAGAAGACAAAACCTCAAAGCTCCACCCATTCTGGGAACCATAGCTCCACCCATTGTGGGAGAGGCTTCATATAAACAAATATCCACCATTTTATTAACTCGCATAGCTTTGAGGCCTGTTTTGTAGGGCCGTGGTGTCTTCCTCTCTCACACAGTTTTATTTCAAATCAAATTCGATATATCATTTCATTTTTCACAGTCGCTAACATAGTTTTAGACTCGGTTGAAAAAAAACGGGAAGAAAATCCGATAAAAGTTGCCCTTTATAGAACGAAATGAATTCTCAAAGGCCTGTAACTTTAAGTCCATTGAGATATATATTTTTTAAATCGCGGCATGGTCAGTCATACACCGCCCGAAATAACAGACGGGAAAATGCCGAGATATATATATTTTGTTTAAATCGCGGCATGGTCAGTCATACACCGCCCGAAATAACAGACGGGAAAATGCCGAGATATATTAAAAATTCGTCCATTTGATGACAATCGTCACGATGAAATATTTAATTTATACATCGTCACAATAATGTGGAGAGAGGAGCATAGCTTCGTTCACATGTCGCCACATACGGGAAATTGCCGAGATATATTTTTTTTTAATCGCGGCATGGTCAGTCATACACCGCCTGAAATAACAGATGGGAAAATGCCGAGATATATTAAAAATTCGTCCATTTGATGACAATCGTCACGATGAAATATTTAATTTATACGTCGTCACAATAATGTGGAGAGAGGAGCATAGCTTCGTTCACGTGTCGCCACACACGGGAAATTGCCGAGATATATATTTTTTAAATCGCGGCATGGTCAGTCATACACCACCTGAAATAACAGACGGGAAAATGCCGAGATATATTAAAAATTCGTCGCCACACACGGGAAATTGCCGAGATATATTTTCACTTTGCACAAAAATAACATCAAGTAATCGAATCAATAGGAATGTCCTGTGCCTATAACATCGACGTTATAGGCACAGCTGCATCTAGGCATTGTGTAACATCGACGCGGCTTTTGTTTTAATTAAAACTTTTTGTACTTGTTTTTTTAAAGTAGGCCACTGTGTGCTGATACACTGGTCTAAATGCCCTGTTTAGGGATAGACTGTTGAATGAGGACAACCCGCAGCACACAATTCGCTAGGCAGGTAACTCAATGCACTTTTGACTGTTCCTTCAATAGTTTGTAAGACATTGTAATATTAGCAGTTACAAGCATACTTCTTTTTTTCCTCACGTTATGAAAATGGCATCCGTTCGATATCACACCACACAGAGAAAATTATTGCACATGTGCAAGTCTGCTAGAATTCATTATTCACACCTGGTAATGTATAACCTAGTCGTTTTCAAGGGCATGTGCAAATGGGAACTCTCCACAGGACTTCAGCTTGGCATGCTAATGGAGGAGAAACGATACTCGTCCAGAACAGCTTGTAGTGCAAATGAGGTATAAAGGATTTTGACTGAAAGTGAAGCTGATTGCTACTATCAAAGAAACTTTGAAACCAGGCCTCCCGTCAAACTCGGTTAAAACTCCATTTAATATTAGATATCTCGAGACACCATATATAACCTAAGCTCATATTTGAGGTTCAAGACATTCATTATTCTTGAAATAAATGCAGGAGTGTGTCTTGCGTGAAATCCTAAGTCAGAAGTCAAATTATAATGATCACTGAGCATAAGGCGCAATAAATTATGCTAGTAAGTAAGAATGTGTGGCAAGGTCGAATGATTGGGAGGTTTGTACTGAATGGATTGGTCAAAGGGTTAAAATCTTTACTGATGATCTTGGAAGGCTCAGGATTGACACATCCACAGTTGCGATTTGAAAAGTTTGAATGTGCGAGAAAAGGCAACAACGTATCGGTGAAATATGGCCAATTATCATTGCGGATTTATTTGCCCACTGAGTGGTCCTCCTGAAAATTCCCAGTTGCTGTTTTTCCCTTCTGGTTCACTTGCCAGGACCGTGATTGATTGCAATTCGAAGTGCTTCAAAGCTTTGGTAGCGCGCATTGTTGGTGCCGAGGCATCCTCGGTAAAAGACCTCTGCCTTTCTCTTCACATTCTCTCCGTCTCCAGTCGAAGATCGGTGTTGCTGCGCGGTGGCCATCTTTTCTCACATGCCACTCTGAAGTGTCATTTCAAGCAGTGACACCTTTTGTTTCAGCGAATAGTAACGCCGATCTACACCTTTTGTTCTGTTAGCAAATCACCTCTAGTTGCCACGTCCAAAAATATTATCTGAACGGGTTTTTCTTGCCACAACATTCCTTTGGTAAAAGATGTGATGTGTGCCCACAAACCATCGCTGATTACCAACCTGCAAACAAAAGAACAAGTCATCCGTAAATTCATCGGCTACATTGTGCAATCATCAGGTGAATCCAGAACCGAAAGCCTTAACAATGAAGATGAGATTTTAAAAATGTCGACATTCTCTTTACTTTCTTAAGTTTGCAGAATGGTGCATTAATACAATGAACTTCCTAGAATCCAATAGGAATACCATAGAATGTGTAACTGATTTATTTTAGAAGTTTACTATTGTTTTTACGGTTGCGTATCAGTTGACTTTATGTGCACTTCCATTTATGATTTGAATATATTGATTGTATACCTGTGTTTTACAGGAGAATTCGCAAACAGAAATAAACAGGCTATGTGAGAACTAAATAATTAAAAACGAGAACGACACTCGGTAGAGCGCACACCTCCACTATCCTCAACAGTTTATGTTTTGTATCCCACTGGTAGGCCGGATCTGGATTCGGACATGAACCAAAATGGATTCAGCTTGTTCTTGTCACCTAACCAACTCATCCACAACGTTTTGAAATATCGTGATATATACAGACTTGGCATTTAATATGGAATTATTTTTTTTCTTGAATTGGGTTTACTTTCTTAACTCAGTATATCAATCTGGTGAGTTTCTTTTACACTTTGGTGATTTATTTGTTAAAAGAACCATGTCACTGATTGTCTGTCGCAGCAAGAAGTCAACAACAAGATTATATCATAGGTGGCGTGGCAAAATTTACGGACAGGTGCATTTGATGATTGGCTTCACAGTCGGGTATACAAGGGTTGTTGCGTTCTGTATTAGTGGAAAACAACTGCTGCACGTCTCCAAAAGTTATTGCCGCTT
The DNA here is from genome assembly GCF_964187855.1 of Myxine glutinosa. NCBI lineage: Eukaryota > Metazoa > Chordata > Myxini > Myxiniformes > Myxinidae > Myxine > Myxine glutinosa. Next base: position 84,447,810 of record NC_136262.1, read on the forward strand.
CCTCTGGAGATGGTCCGTCAACTCGACAATGCTGTTTGTCATGGAGTGGTGGCTTTACGAAATTACGTCATGAAACAGCGTGCTATTGCTCGGCAGTATGGCATCACTCAAGGTCAGGTGTCAAAGATCCTGAAACGAAATGCTCAGAGGGGTGTCCCTACTCCAATACCGAGGACAGGACGTCCCCGCAGAACCACAAGGAGGGATGATCGCCAGCTGCACCGGTTAGTCCGCAATGGCCGTACCAAGTCAGCTAATCGGCTTGGGGCTGAGTGGCAGCAACTGACAAATGTGCCTGTATCCAGAAGGCTATTCAACCAATGACTGGTTCAAGCAGGCTATCGTGCCAGGCGTCCCCTGAGAAAGCCACGCCTGACCAGACAACACCGCCAGCGCTGATTGCAGTGGGCCAGAGAGCACCGTCAATGGCAGCCAGGACACTGGAATCACGTGATCTTCAGTGACGAGTCTAGATTTCTGGTCTATCGTCAAGATGGCCGCGTCCGAGTGCGCAGACAAGTGCATGAAGCCTACAACAAAGATTGTATAGTGCCAAGAGTCCAAGCTGGAGGTGGTGGGGTGACCGTTTGGGCTGCTTTTCATGCAGGGGGCAAAACTGACCTCGTTGTTCTGAATGGAAACCTGAACCAGTTCAAGTACATGGCCATTCTGGAAGAAACATTGCTTCCATTTACTCGTGCAGCCTTTCGAGGAAACTTTGTCTTCCAAGATGACAATGCACGGCCTCATCGTGCTCGCATGATCCAACACTTTCTTGCTGACCGTGGTGTAGAGCATATGGAGTGGCCTGCCATGTCCCCGGATATGAATCCGATAGAGAACTTGTGGGCAGAATTAACGTGTCAAATCGACCACTTGGACCAGCAGCCTACCTCTGTGCGTGAATTACAGCAGGCTATTGTCACTGCATGGCAAGCGATTCCTGTCCAAACCTTGGCAAATCTCGTGAACAGCATGCCTCAAAGTGTACGTGCTCTCCTGAATGCTCGTGGGGGTTACACGAAGTACTGAACTGTAATTTTACTGTCTTTAATCCCAGTCGTAATTTATCTTTTCTTTTTGTTAAAAACATTTTTGGCTAATGTGCAAAATAAAGAGATACTTCTGGAAAACGTACAGAAGTTTAACACAGTACTGTCCATTAATTGAGTTCGATATCAGTTTACATCACTTTCAAGGATCGATTTATTTGTTTTGAAATGTCAAATGTGGTTTTTGTTTCTTTTAAAGGTCACATTAACAAAATCTAGAATAATTTCAACATAATTCCAATGAACTTTTGGTTCTAAGACATCTTGAAAAGTAAGTTCACCCCCAGAAAAAAAATATTCCATATTAAATGCCAAGTCTGTATATATATATATATATATATATATATATATATATATATATATATATATATATATATATATATATATATATATATACGTATATATATTTGACCAAGGAAGCACACTAACCGTAAGACATGACACTGACGTCATGCATATAAATTATACCAATTGTGCAACAATTGTTGGGGTGAGACTCAATCTTTGCCTTGCTTCCCAGTCAAGTCAGGGGGTTCAACCTGTGTATATTAATGGCTTAGGTTGGTCACAAATAAACAATTTGCACTATGTTGTCCTGATGACGGAAAAAATAAGCCTTCATCGGGACGGCATGGTGTTGAAGTCGTGGGGACTCATTCCTATGGAGGTGGGGTCCAATTGTATGAACCATACATTCTGTATGACCATGTATGACCATTGTATGACCATGCATTCATGAAAACAACCTCTATCCACCTTTTTTTTTTTTCTTTTTTTTTTGTATACAAGATCGAGGCTCGTGAAAGAGCGAACATTAATCACACAGAAAGACAAACAGACACACAAAACAAATAACATCGGGAGCGGTAGACAAGATGGGGAGAGAGGGGGAAGGACACAAACACAACATTTGAGAGCAGGGACCGAGAGACATGGAGACATCGAGAGAACTGTGGGAGGGAGAGGGCTTTGGGGGGGAGGCATGGGAAGGGGGGGGGGGGTGGGAGAGGTATAAAACATATGGACACTGCCAAGACTTCCAGAAAAGAAGTTAGAATTTCAAACAAGGTGGATCTGGGGTGAATTAGTGGGGGTAGAAAAGATCAAGGTTTTGGATGGGGGAAGATAAGAGATGGTGGTGAACAGCTGTTTTGAAAACCTGGAGGGAGGAGTGTGATTGAAGTGAGTGTGGGAGTTTGTTCCAGAGGCGGGAGAACAGAGGAATGAAAGAGTGAAGGTGAGCAGAGAGCCGAGATTTCGGCAGTTTAACCATCAGAGGGTGGCTGGCAGATCTTGTGCGACCTGTAGGAATATTTGGGGGACAGAGCACAGAGAGAGCTGGGGGAGCAAGGCCGGAGAGGAGTCGGTAGAAGACAGAAAGACCACCTACCTGCCTGCGGTGAGTGAGTGAAAGGCCCTCAGAGATAGCTTCATCGCGGGAGATTCCAATGAATCTGAAAGCTTTGGATTCAACAGCGTGAAGCCGAGCCAGGTGTGAGGCAGGAGCACCAGCCCATAGGGGAGAACAGTATTCCATTGAGCTGCGGATGAAAGCCTTGTATGTGGTGAGGAGCTCAGGTGTGCCTAGGAAGGACTTCGCACGACGGAGGATGCCCAGACGGCGACTGGCTTTGGAGGCCAGCTTGGAAATGTGGTTTTCCCAAGAAAGATCATGGCAGATGGTGAGACCCAAAAGCTTGAGCGACAGAACTTCTTGGAGAGGATTGTTGAGAAAGTAGATGGGAGGGTTGTCCAGTCGATCTTTTCGGAGAGACATAGTAAGAGTGTGAGATTTGTCAGGATTGAAAGACATGTTCCACATGTTTGACCAGTCTGTGATTTTGTCCAGGTCTTCAGAGAGTGAGGAGGCTGCAGACTGCCGATCTGAGGGAAGAGGAATGGAGCGGCAGAGAGTGGAGTCATCAGCAAAGAGATACAGAGGATTTTCCAGAGAGTCGGAGAGATCATTGATAAAGACCAGAAAAAGCACAGGGCCCAGCACACTGCCTTGGGGAACTCCAGCCTGAACGGGAAGGGGAGATGAGAGAAATCCATTCAGGGCCACACGTTGACTACGACCAGAGAGAAAGTCCGCAAGCCATGCATGGAGATTTCCATGGATACCATAGGAGGAGAGTTTGGTGAGCAGAGCTGGGTGCCAGACCGTATCGAAGGCACGTGATATGTCAAGGGAGACAGCTCTGATTTCCTGTTTGGCATTGAGGACCTCCATCCATTGTTGAGACAGCAGAAGCAGCATGTCCAGAGTAGAGTGACCTGGTCTGAAACCAAATTGATGATCAGAGATCAAGCCATTGGAGAAGAGGAAAGATTTCATATCCGAAGCAATGATGGATTCCATGACTTTGCTGATAATTGGGAGCAGGCTGATTGGTCTGTAGTTGCAAGGATCTGTTTTTGCACCTTTTTTGTGTAAAGCGGTAATGTTTGCTGATTTCCAGGATGCTGGCAGATGACCTTGAGCAAAGGATAGGGTGAAAAGAACAGAGAGAGGGTGAGATAGAGCGGCAGAGCAGGATTTTAGGACCCGTGGGCTGATGCCATCTGGTCCAGTTGCAGAATCAGAGTCGAGGTTTGACAAAAACTCCTCCACCTTGTCAGGAGAGAAGGTCACAGAGTCCAGGAGCAGTTTGGTTCGACTGGGAAAGGTGGGAACAGAGAGAGATGGGTTTGGGACTAAGGATTTTGAGGCAAACACAGAGTTGAGGCATTCGGCTTTGTCAGGTGCGATGTCAACTGTGTGGCCATTTGAGGTAAGGGAGGGGATGGAGGGGGAACAAACACCAGAAACGGATTTGACCAGACGCCACCAGGATTTGGAGGAAGGAGACAGGTTTGAGAGTTCATTCTTGAGTGAGGAGAGATAGTGCTTCCTGGCACTCCTGAGGGTAGACACACACTTGTTCCGAGCTTGGTGGAAGGAACTGAGATTTCCTTCAGTTGGATTAGCCTTCCAAGAGGCAAAGGCAAGTTGTTTCAGGGCAACTGCCTCACCACAAGATTCAGTGTACCATGGACGGGAGGAAGGGTAAGACAACTGAAGGCGAGATGGGATAAATCTGTGCATGAGAGAGATCAGTTTGCTTTGGAAGAATTCCCAGGAAGAATTGATGTCAGAGGCAGTGGAGATGGGAGACCAATCCAGACGATTGATGGCTGCTTGAAGACCGTCCCAGTCGGCCTGAGTGAAATGCCAGACTCGTCGACGCTGAGGAGGCTCTCTGAGAATGGCCAGAGAGATGTCCACTTTGACAAGCACATGATCAGAAGAACCGATTGGAGCAGAAGAAGAGCAGCAGACATTAGCAGGGAAGTTAGTCATAACCAAGTCTAGAAGAGAAGATACTCCATTGGCTGAGATCCGGGTCGGGAAATTGACAGATTGTGTCAATCCCAGTGAGTCACAGAAGTCCTTTGCTGAGATGCCATGACTGGTGAGAGAGGAACCCACACCCAACCAGGTGGCATGATGACAATTGAAGTCACCACATATGAGGAAGAGAGAGTTGGGATGAGTGGATAGAAGTTGGTCCATGTTGTCAGACAGTGAAATGTAGATGGAGTCATCACTGTTTGGGGGACGGTACAGAACACATATGAACAAAAGGTGGGAGCGGAGAGGAAGCCGTAGCCAGAGGTACTCCTGGGGGTGAGGAGGAGAGAGGGCAGTGCAAGGAGAGTGAGGAAGAGAGTTTTTGAAAAAGATAGCCACCCCACCACCAGGCCGGGGCTCAGGTCTATCATACCGGAGGAGGGAGTAACCAGGAAGAGATATTAAGGAATCAGAGACATCTTGAAGGAGGAAAGTCTCTGTTAAGCAGATCAAGTCTGGATTGTCAGAAGCAACCTGTATGGAGAGATCAGTCAGGTTTGAGCGAAGGCCCCGGATGTTTGAGGTCCATACCGTTAATGAAGAGAGAGGGGGAGCATCGGGTACAGGACAGTGTGTCAGCGATTGCAGAAGAGTTCCAAGAAAGGGAAGGATGAGGAGGATGAAAGGTTTGAAGGTGAAGGGATGAGGCACAGAGAGGGGTTGTTTGAGGGGGGGCAGAGGAAAGAAGAAGGTTGGGGGGGGTGGAGGTATGAGATAGAAGGGAGACGAAGTGGGGAGGAGGCAGCTTTGAGGAGGAGGGGGGAGGAGGGAGAATTGGAGAGGAATGGTATGGGGGGAGATTTGAATGGGAGGGGTTGGGGGGGAGTTTTGAAGGGGAGGAGTGAGGGGGTAGTTTAGGAGGGGAAGGGCAAGGGGGGAGTTCAGGAGTGGAAGAGCAAGGGGGGAGTTCAGGAGTGGAGGGGTAGGGGGGAGTTTAAGAGTGGCGGGGCAAGGGGGGAGTTTAGGAGTGTAGGTGCAAGGGGAGGGATTTGGATGGGAGGGGCAAGAGGGGAGTTTAGAAAGTGGCTGATTAATGAAAGACGAACATTGAAAACAAATTGGGTTTGTTGTGATTTTCAAGTTCGCAATCCGGTTCAGAATGATGGAGGAGGGATGGAATGAATGTGAATTTAGACCATGTAGTGAGGGAGACGTATAAGATATTGAATTTCTTTTTTTTGAGGTGGAATGAGTTGGAGAGGAAATTGAGAAAAGCCTTTTAAATAGGAAGAAAAACAGCGTGTTGTAAAATACCACTGAGTAAAACACTGAAGGGGAAAGGTTATACATATTTAAATAATATTTAAACAGAACCGTGAACAATCTTATGTGCACAAAAATACCAACGGGGGGAGAGCCGAGAGGGACCACCACGAGTCACGTGAAGGGCAAACGGTGGATGGCAAGGAGTTAATGGGGGCGGGGCGAACAGCACACCTGGACAGAAAATACAGGATGAGTCAACAGTACACGTGGAGAAGGAAAATAAATGTTTTTGGTTTTTTTTTTTGTTTGTTTGGTTTTTTGGGGGGGGGGGGGTAGGTGGGGATTTAGAACGTTAGACAGAGTATTATGTTCGGGGTAGAAGGGACAAAAACTAAGAGCCAAGCAAAACACGATTAAGATAACAAACACCGACGGGGTACAACTACAAGGCCGCACACGAGGAGCAGAACACGATTAAATAATTACAAGTTACAGGAAATTCAAACCAAAAGTAACTATAATCAAACAATAACGCATGGACGATAAAATAACGAGTTGAAATTTGACAATCTATCTGGGGAAAAATCCTTCAGTGGCATAGGTAAAAAATAAACACAGAAACCAGTAAAATGATAAAGTTTCCATCGAAAAGCATTTCTAAAGTGGTGTATTCATATAAAGGATCCATGCTGGATTCTTACAAATGACATCTCTATCATAATTTCCCAAACTTACTACTAACGTGCCTCCTTTCACTGAGCCTCACACAATTTTGAGTCATGGGTGTACTGCAGGTGCCATTTACCTTTTTTGAGCTACCGCCATTGAAATTACTTTTGCCTTCTTATCTGTTACAGTGACATTACATAATCATGTTTTAAACTTTATTTGTTTGTTGCTATTCCACTCGATATGTGTTTTGTTGATTGCTTTCTAACTTTACGCCTGAAAAACCGATTCAGAAGCCCCTCCCTGGGGGGAAAACCTCGGTTGTGGATGCCCGGAATATTTCATTTATTTTAGGTTCTGCCCCAAAGCAGAGGTTTGTATGCACTCAAAACACTTTAGGGATTGCAGGATATTCCATTTTCTATCTCATTCTTTCACTTCACCCTTGGGTTCTGTGACCCTCACACCAGTGCTTTCAGCAGCTCTTTATATATATACGCATCACACAAGCCTTATGCCAAAGCATAGAATATATGACATCAATATTATTTTCATTACACAAAATAAAAACAGATTTGAAGGACTGTCGAAAGAACGAAAATGTAGAGGGTAGTTCAAGGATGATGTGGACTTTTAATTATTATTGTAGAACGTGTAAAAATAATTGTTCAATGCTGAAATGCATGTGCATTGATATTGTCTATCCTCAGAAAATTATACAGGAAGTGATGTCAAAGCAGGTCAAATATTTCTGGACAAAACAATATGGCTGCCAACCGAGTCATGCATGCTGTGGAACAGAGGTATATCACCAATTTCCTTCTGAAGGACATCAAGCCAGCTGACATTGTACAGCGAGTTCAAAAGTCCTTTGTGAACATCTTACTTTTATTCACCAAATGTCTGTCTGTTCCCGGGTACCGCAAAAACGGCTGAACCGATCGCAACGAAATTTTGGGTGGGTAATCCTGGGACCTCCTGGAGTAAAATAGACTATATTGTTTTTCCAATTAGGATTTTTTTTCCAATTTTCCAGTTTTTCCAAACACGATGGAATAATATTTACCGATATGAACAGTGATGTGGGTTTTATTGAAATTCTACAAATACTGTTTAGATTTTGATGATTTGCGTGTGATATGATTTAACGGATGTTTATATAAATCGTTTAAAATTTAAAAAGCCTTCAATTTCAGATATTTTGCCTTTTCATTTGGGCCTCCCAATTGAAGCCCCGCCCATAGGGCGGGTACCGTTGCTAGTAGTCACAATGCAGCATTTAAACAATCTTTCCAAAAGTCATGGGACTTACGTGGTTTTATTTACAATGCATAAATCTTGGTGTGTGGTCATCTAATATAATGTCGGAGCTCCCAGTGAACCACAGCCGTACTCTCACATCTGCTAACAGTTCCAAATTGGTCACAGTTGGGATTGTCGATCTTCCCTCGCATAGAGTATTCCTCTCGTTATTTCAGATTGTGTGTCATTGTTTCTGGGCCCGTAAATGTCACTTCAGCACATCCAAAAACAAACGCTTCCATTCAATGATATTCCATTAACCTTCAGGTTTTTTTACCTTACATGTTATCCATGAATGAAATATTCACAATATTGTCCAAGACAGGCCAAATAAAATATAATGAGGTCTGCATATGAATTTTAAACTAGAATACCTCTGCCAGGCTGAAAAGTTAACATTTTGTATCCATCTGATAGGTCGGATCTGCAGGTAAACCTTAAAGATGCACAGAATGAGAAATTCTTGTTTGGTTTATTGAATAAATATGGCTTCACTGAACACTTAGTCATTGTTTTTTTCATGAATAAATATCTTGAAACGAAGATTTTAGTCTTTTTTTGGTGTCTTTCTACTCTCGATTGACCCATCCCAAAAATAAATGAGCGCATTTCTCATTACTGCAAGAATAGAGAAGTGTTGCATCAAAATACCACTAAACTACACATTTACCACGTTCTAGCTCTATGATTCCAGTTCCAGTTGTTATTGCTGAGTCTTTCTTTGATGTTGTTACGGCCTGAATCACACCAAGCCAAGCCTTCAATCACACTGTCTTTATTTATGGATTATCACACGAAAATCTCTTCCTACACATGAAACCAAGAAGGGAGAAAAGAGGGAAAAACCCGAATAGGCCAGTCCAGGAGTAGGCAGGTCCAAGAGTAGGCCAGTCCAAGAGTAGGCAGGTCCAAGAGTAGGCCGGTCCAAGAGTAGGCCGGTCCAAGAGTAGGCAGGTCCAAGAGTAGGCCGGTCCAAGAGTAGGCAGGTCCAAGAGTAGGCAGGTCCAAGAGAAGGCAGGTCCAAGAGTAGGCCGGTCCAAGATTAGGCAGGTCCAAGAGTAGGCAGGTCCAAAAGTAGGCCGGTCCAAGAGTAGGCCGATCCATGAGTAGGCCGGTCCAAGAGTAGGCCCCAATGCAGGCCCAACAGTAGGCCCCAGGGTGGGCCCCGTAGTAGGCCCCAATGCAGGCCCAACAGTAGGCCACAGGGCAGGTCCTGTAGTAGGCCCCAAGGCAGGCCCAACAGTAGGCCCCAGGGCAGGCCCAGTAGTAGGCCCCATGGCAGGCCCAACAGTAGGCCCCAAGGCAGGCCCAACAGTAGGCCCCAGGGCAGGCCCTGTAGTAGGCTCAAAGGCAGGCCCAGTAGTATGCCCCACGGCAGGCCCAACAGTAGTAGGCAGTAAGAGTTTGATCAACGTCACCCTTCAGGTGGAGAGATTGCAGCTGGACACTCTACAACCCCCGAAAAAGCACTCTGCCATAAGCCCTCCTCCAAAATGGCCACTCACTCCTCTGAATCACCTTCCTCACCACTCCCCTACCCCACAGCCAATCATGGGCTTTATACACATGCACCAAACCACTTGGTCTAACTCACAGGGGGGTGTGGGGGAAGGAAGAAGAAAAAGGTCACAAACCATAACACCTCACCCCTTAAAGAAGAAAACTTTACCCCAAGAAAATTTCCCTTTTCCAAAGGCAGGATAAACAGTGCAAGCATAACCCAGCATAAACAGTGCAATAAACAAATAGCCATCTCTCCTTGTGACATTTACAGGCATCATAGCTCATATGCAGGGGCATGAAAAAAAAAATTCTTAAGCTCGAGATAGAGCATCTGCAATGACATTCTCTCGACCCGAGATATGTACAATTTTAAAGGGGAACGGCTGTACTAAAAGCCCCCATCGGTTCCCTATCAGGTGCTTGTAGAGCAACGCTGTCTAATTCACTAGAGTCAATATCTTGATGCTTTATATGACCTACCAACTGGCCGGCCGAGGTCGGCCTCATGCTCATCATACCTTTTAAGCATATTAACGTGGCACACCCGGCGGGGTTTCCATCTGTCATGGGTCCGCACCACGTAGTTCACCTCACTCAGCTTTTTTCGACCCACCAACCTTATGATCTGTAAGGTGTGTCCTAATGTCCAAGGGGATACTGTTCCTAAACTCTTCCATCAAGATAACCTCCCTTAGATTACCATAGGTCCTATCCACTTGTAGAGAACGATACCACCGATCAAAACTCATTTCCTTCCCTCGCAAATTCAACAAATGTCTGCCCAGCCTGTCTTTTTAAGGTTCGGAACTTCTGCCGGTATGCTTCCGGAACTTGCTCATAGGCTGACAACACAGCCTTTTTAACAGCCTCATAATTCTCTGACTGATCCTCCGACAGAGCTGAATACACTTCCTGGGCTCTCCCTATGAACCCACTTTGTAGTAGCAGGATCCAGTATTGTACAGGCCACTGAAGACGTTTTGCTATCTTTTCAAAAGACAGAAAAAACGTTTCCACCTCCTCCTCGTTAAACTTGGGAACAAGCCTAATGTTCCGAGCCACATCAAAGGAACGGGGGAGATCATTTTGACCCTCACCTGAATCGATGGAAACCGGTTGGGCCTGTCCCACCTGAATTTCTAATTTTCTTCACTCAAACTCTCGTTGCCGTTCTTCTTTTTCTCTTTCAAACTCTCTTTGCTTTTCTTCCTTTTCTCTTTGCTGTTCTTCCTTATCTCTTTCAAACTCTCTTTGCTTTTCTTCCCTTTCTCTTTCAAACTCTCTTTGCTTTTCTTCCTTTTCTCTCTGCTGTTCCTCCTTTTCTCTTTCAAACTCTCTTTGCTTTTCTTCCTTTTCTCTTTGCTGTTCTTCCTTATCTCTTTCAAACTCTCTTTGCTTTTCTTCCCTTTCTCTTTCAAACTCTCTTTGCTTTTCTTCCTTTTCTCTTTGCTGTTCTTCCTTTTCTCTTTCAAACCCTCTTTGCTTTTCTTCCTTTTCTCTTTCAAACTCTCTTTGCCGTTCTTTGTCTTCCAACTTTAGTTTGAGCTGTCTTCCTTCTGATTCTATCCGGGCCAATTCCAAGGCTTCACTCCTCAATCTTACCCACGGTTCTAAACCCATGTGACTGACAATAGCCGAAACAATCTCCGCCTTTTTCATACGAGATGTCCCACTAGCCCCAAGATGATCAGCTACAGCTCGTAACTCTACCTTACATAACAGTTCTACATCTTGCACCGATAGCCCCTTCTTCTCCACAAATTCCTTCACTTCAAAATCCATCTCCTCAGCCATGGTGTACGACTGCAGTAAATACAGAAGTATCAGCACCGTAAACAAAAGTCAAATTATCTGCCAATGAGAAAACTTACTACTGCGGAAAAAAAACAAAAATCCAAGACAGGTATCATGTAATCCAGATCCTGGACGAGCCCCCAATTTGTTATGACCTGAAGCACACCAAGCCAAGCCTTCAATCACACTGTCTTTATTTATGGATTATCACATGAAAATCTCTTCGGACACATAAAACCAAGAAGGGAGAAAAGAGGGGAAAACCGGAATAGGCCAGTCCAAGAGTAGGCAGGTCCAAGAGTAGGCCAGTCCAAGAGTAGGCAGGTCCAAGAGTAGGCCAGTCCAAGTGTAGGCCGGTCCAAGTGTAGGCCGGTCCAAGAGTAGGCAGGTCCAAGAGTAGGCAGGTCCAAGAGTAGGCAGGTCCAAGAGTAGGCCGGTCCAAGAGTAGGCCTGTCCAAGAGTAGGCCGGTCCAAGAGTAGGCTGGTCCAAGAGTAGGCCGGTCCAAGAGTAGGCCCCAAGGCAGGCCCAACAGTAGGCCCCAGGGCAGGCCCCATAGTAGGCCCCAAGGCAGGCCCAACAGTAGACCCCAGGGCAGGCCCCGTAGTAGGCCCCACGGCAGGCTCCGTAGTAGGCCCCACGGCAGGCCCAACAGTAGTAGGCAGCAAGAGTTTGATCAACGTCACCCTTCAGGTAGAGAGATTGCAGCTGGACACTCTACAACCCCCGAAAAAGCACTCTGCCATAAACCCTCCTCCAAAATGGCCACTCACTACTCTGAATCACCTTCCTGGCCACTGCCCTGCCCCACAGCCAATCATAGGCTTTATACACATGGACCAAACCACTTGGTCTGGGTGTGGGGGAAGGAAGAAGAAAAAGGTCACAAACCGCAACACGTCATCTTGATTGTTGTGAACGCTAGGTATTCCATGAAAGATGTCATCCCAATTTCCACCACGGCTTCATACATGTACAGTCTGACAGCACCTTCTACATAACGATTTGGACTATCGTCGTGATTTGAAGATTTTTAATCAGAAAATTATTCATCAAATTCACTTTCTGACGAATCTGAAGCGAGTTGTGCGGCCATTATTCTTTGTGTGCTAAGACAATCGTACTGGTGATGACGCCACACATGACACAATGACTATGCAGGTTTTCTGGATTTTTTAGGGGGAGCACCAGTCGGGTTGGGATTTTTAAACTTTAACTGTTAACACCTTAAAATATTGAGAATTAAAAACCATGTTCAGTTCTGTGTTCATTACTTACAAATCAATCAATATCATGACATTAAAAAAAAAAATTAATTTCTGATTCCGTAGACCTCTAACCAAAATGTAATCAGCTTGCTTATGTCACCTACCCAAATCATCCACCAAGGTTTATCATAATCCATCCACAAACTTTTAAAATATTGTGCAATAATATGCTGTGATACCATTTTTGGCCCTTCCTCTCAATGGTGAAGCCTGGCGTTGGCTTAGCGGTTAGGGTGCCGGCTTGGGAACCTAGGATCCTGGGTTTGAATCCCGGTCGATCGCTGAACCAACGCCAGGGGGGTTGACTCTGCCTGTCATCCTTCCGAGGTCAGCTAATTGAGTACCAGCTTGCTGGGATGAATGATCCCGTTGTGTACCCTGATCCAGAATAGGTACACTGTATCCCCGCGCATCGTAAGAGCGCGACCAAGGGTTGGCGTCAGGAAGGGCATCCGGCCATAAAAAACATTGCCTCAAACAGGGAACCATGATTGTCACAGGGCCCGCAAGGCTAACCCCCGCTCTAGCGGGGAAAATGGCCTTAAAACGATCATTCATTCATTCTCAATGGTGAAGAATCAATTAAAAAAATTATATAATCTGGATGCAAAACCGGATCTTCATCAAAATCGCATCCTTTTGTCCTTGTCACAAACCCAACCGATCCACCAATGTTCGTCCAAATCTGTCCACAACTTTTTGAGATATCGTGCTATGTATCGGTTTTAGCCCGATCACTCAATGGTGAAGAATCAATTGGAAATTAAATAATTCTCGCATCCGAATCCATAATCAGATCTTCACCAAAATCTAATCGAATCGTCCTTGTCAGACACCCAACCTCTCCACCAAGTTTCGTTCAAATCTGTCCACAACCTTTTGAGATAACGTGCTATGTATCGGTTTTAGCCCTATCACTCAATGGTGAAGAATCACTTCAAAAATTAAATAATTATCGTATCCGAATCCATATTCAGATCTTCAGCAAAATATAATCAATTCGGCCTTTTTATACACCAAATGTCCACCAAGTTTCCAAAACCGTCCAAAAACTTTTTGAGATGGCCTGCTCACAAACAGTAAAACAAACAGCGGTGAATGCACAAACCTCCAACCACCTCCAGTTGTGGAGGTAAAACTATTCATTTATAAATTTTCTTACTTATAAAATAAACTTGTATATTTTGCAAAATAAAACGTGGTTGTGTATTGGACGAGTGTGAGTAACTCGTTTGCAGAATTTGTTGAACACCCATCAAAGTCGAAATTATTTTTTGCCGCGTCGCAGACGCTGCTCATAGAGTGCCCTCTGCTGTTGTTGTTGTTCTTCTTCTTCTTATTCTTATTCTTCTTCATGTTCTTGCAGAGAAGACAAAACCTCAAAGCTAAACCCATTCTGGAGGCTTCATATAAACAAATATCCACCATTTTATTAACTCGCATAGCTTTGAGGCCTGTTTTGTAGGCCCGTGGTGTCTTCCTCTCTCACACAGTTTTATTTCAAATCAAATTCGATATATCATTTCATTTTTCACAGTCGCTAACATAGTTTTAGACTCGGTTGAAAAAAAACGGGAAGAAAATCCGATGAAAGTTGCCCTTTATAGAACGAAATGAATTCTCAAAGGCCTGTAACTTCAAGTCCATTGAGATTTTTTTTTTTAAATGGCGGCATGCTCATGCATACACCGCCCGAAATAAGAGACGGGAAAATGCCGAGATATATATATATCTTTTGTTTAAATCGCGGCATGGTCAGTCATACACCGCCCGAAATAAGAGATGGGAAAATGCCGAGATATATTAAAAATTCGTCGCCACACACGGGAAATTGCCGAGATATATATTTTTTTAAATGGCGGCATGGTCAGTCATACACCGCCCGAAATAACAGATGGGAAAATGCCGAGATATATTAAAAATTCGTCGCCACACACGGGAAATTGCCGAGATATATTTTGACTTTGCACAAAAATAACATCAAGTAATCGAATCAATAGGAATGTCCTGTGCTTAGAACATCGACGTTATAGGCACAGCTGCCTCTAGGCATTGTGTAACATCGACGCGGCTTTTGTTTTAATTAAAACATTTTGTACTTGTTTAAATATGAAACCGAAATTCAAGTTTTCAGTAAACAGAAGGCATTGTTGTACAAAGTTTGTTTGTACATGGGTGTTGAATGTATCCTCAGCTCTTGTGCTGCAATAATCACATATTAATTATCATTGTACATAGATGATGTCCAGAAGTGTGCAGGCACACACACACACACACACACACACACACACACACACACACACGCACACACACACACCAGAAGACTTTTCATTCTTTAAAAAAGGCCCTTCTCTAGTTGTACCCAGTTATGTCTTGTTATGGACCATTGGCAGGAAGTTGGACCGGTAAAACAATCAGGCCAAAAGGGCTGCCACCCCATACTCCAAAATGAGGACATGGCCTTGGAACTTCATGGAAGGAAAGGATGTAGTTGAACATTGTCCCTCACATCCTGTTAACGCCTTTGAATCAACAAGCTAAATGATGAGTTTGTAGGTGCTTATTCATCTTCAACTTATGACGTGGAGTACACCGGAACATTATTTGAGTTTTCTTTCCTCGTTGGCCTCAAAGGTTTGTGTCTAAAAAAGGTAACGCTGTTGTTTTTCCTACATCCAATTTTAATTGATCCAGAGGTGTTAAAGGCTTGAATTTTCAAGCGTATGAACCTAAAAAACTTTCAAGGGTAGACATAAAGTATCATGACAGATACTTTATGTCTACAAGTGAATGCAGACAGGACAGTCAACTTAGAATTCCCTCTCACTCCTAGCAGTGGGTTGCTTAAAGACCTGCCATGTGTCCTGTTCCACTAATGCAAGTTCATTTTGAATTCTTATGAAAACTACTAATAGTATTACTTACTCCTTTAACAGTCCCACCTTCTTGTGGCATCTACCAGGAAGGATTGAATGTGTGGGATGCGGGGGAAGGTTTGAGAGTGTAGGGTAAGGCGGGATACAGAAAGTGGAGACATGAAGCTTTGAGCGGGTGGGGTGGATGCTTATTGCTTATTCTGATTCTAGATTCTCAACCTTCACAAACGGAGATAAAGATCATGGGATGGGAGATAAGATCACTTGTTGAAGGCACAGAGAATCTCAGTGCTGTATGAGTGAAGGTGGGGGGGGGGGGGGGGGGTGGTAGTATTGGTGGATCAAGCGCTAAGCTGACAAACAGCTCTGAGAAATAATCCTTGTGAAGAAGAAGAGACATGTATCATGGTGGAATAGAAGAACATGGGGAGCATTTATGATCAAGAGGTACAAGGTTTGACATGGATTAAAAAAAAAAAAGATAAATTCAGTTTGTAGAAAAGTGTGGGTGGGAGGGGAGGAGGGGGAGGAATATATACATATATTCATATACATATATATATATATATATATACAGACTTGGCATTTAATATGGAATATTTTTTTTGTGGGGGTGAACTTACTTTTCAAGATGACTTAGAACCAAAAGTTCATTGGAATTATGTTGAAATTATTCTAGATTTTGTTAATGTGACCTTTAAAAGAAACAAAAACCACATTTGACATTTCGAAGCAAATAAATGGATCCTTGAAAGTGATGTAAACTGATATCGAAATCAATTCACGGACAGTACTGTGTTAAACTTCTGTACGTTTTCCAGAAGTATCTCTTTATTTTGCACATTAGCCAAATATTTTTTTGCACATTAGCACAACAAAAACAAAAGTTAAATCACGACTGGGATTACGGACAGTAAAATTACAGTTCAGTACTTCGTGTAACCCCCACGAGCATTCAGTAGAGCACGTACACGTTGAGTCATGCTGTTCACGAGATTTGCCAAGGTTTGGACAGGAATCGCTTGCCATGCAGTGACAATAGCCTGCTGCAATTCATGCACAGAGGTTGGCTGCTGGTCCAAGTTGTCGATTTGATGCGTTAATTCTGCCCACAAGTTCTATATCGGATTCATATCCGGGGACATGGCAGGCCACTCCATATGCTCTACACCACGGTCAGCAAGAAAGTGTTGGATCATGCAAGCATGATGAGGCCGTGCATTGTCATCTTGAAAGACAAAGTTTCCTCGAAAGGCTGCACGAGCAAATGGAAGCAATGTTTCTTCCAGAATGACCCTGTACTTGAACTGGTTCAGGTTTCCATTCAGAACAACCAGGTCAGTTTTGCCCCCTGCATGAAAAGCAGCCCAAACAGTCACCCCACCACCTCCAGCTTGGACTCTTGGCACTATACAATCTTCGTTGTGGGCTTCATGCACTTGTCTGTGCACTCGGACGCAGCCATCTTGACGATAGACCAGAAATCTAGACTTGTCACTGAAGGTCACGTGATTCCAGTGTCCTTGCTGCCATTAACGGTGCTCTCTGGCCCACTGCAATTGGCGCTGGCTGTGTTGTCTGGTCAGGCGTAGCTTTCTCAGGGGACTCCTGGCAATATAGCCTGCTTGAACCAGTCGTTGGTTGACTAGCCTTCTGGATACAGGCACATTTGTCAGTTGCTGCCACTCAGCCCTAAGCCGATTAACTGACTTGGTAAGGCCATTGCAGACTAACCGGTGCAGCTGGCGATCATCTCTCCTTGTGGTTCTGCGTGGACGTACTGGCCTCGGTATTGGAGTAGGGACACCCCTCTGAGCATTTCGTTTCAGGATCTTTGACAACTCACCTTGAGTGATGCTATACTGCCGAGCAATAGCACGCTGTTTCATGCCAGAATTTCGTAAAGCCACCAATCCATGACAAACAGCATTGTCAAGTTGATGGACCATCTCCAGAGGAAGCGGCAAGAACTTTTAAAGATGTGCAGCAATTGTTTTCCACTATTACAGAACGCAACAACGTTTGTATACCCGACTGTGAAGCCAATCTTCAAATGTACCTGTCCTTACATTTTGTCACGCCACCTGTGATATAATCCTGTTATTGACTTGTTGCTGCGAAAGATAATCAGTGACATGGTTCTTTCAACAAAGACATCACCGAAGGGTAAAAGAAACTCACCAGATTGATATATTGAGTTCAGAAAGTAAACCCAAGTCAAGAAAAAAAATATATTCCATATTAAATGCCAAGTCTGAACCCTGTATATATATATATATATATATATATATATATATATATATATATATATATATATATATATATATATATATATATATATATATATATATATATGTGTGTGTGTACGTGTATTCAAGTATATGTAGATGTCAAGTCGTAGATTCGTTATTGCTAAGAATTCTGTATAAGACGTCTTGAATAATATGTTATGATTTTAATGTTGCTTATATGCTATTTTCATAAGTGAATAAAGGGCTTTTCTCTTCGCTTTAGTATAAATGAGAAATGCTCGCTTCGGTCGTGCTGGGCAAATGGTTTTTCGTATACGTGTGCCCTTTCACCTAGATAAGTCCGGTCGTAAAAACCCTCTTTGATTCGCAGATGGCGCCTCGAGCCGCGGGCTGGCGGACGTTTATACGCGCGTGGAATGTGTAGTTTCATGTAAGATGCTCGGATTGTAAACCTTTGGATAATGGTCTTATCTGGGCCAAGCATGCACTCTTCTCTCTGTGAGTTACATTTTCTGTCACCTCGGAGCTTTGAAACTACATCTGGTCCGACTGATAAGGTGCGTGCTGCACTCCCCCGAATGACAGAGCGGATAACGGTGGGGGCTAGGGATAACGGTGGGAGGAACTCTCGCCAGTTCCTTTGTTCTCTCGGAGATTTTCTGATAATCGTGTTCCTATATAAGTGAACTGTGAATCTTTGCACACCAGGAAGGGCTGAACGTGGCATGAGGGCAAGTCGTGCTGTAGATGTTCGCCTTCCTCCAGATCTGTATAAGTTGGTTTTTAATAAAGCTGCGTCATTTTCAAACTGTTTGTGGACTTCTTTTGCAAACGAAGAGCCGCTTCTTCACAGATGGTACCAGGAGTGGGGTGCAGCACCGGACGACGGGAAACGGAGCCCGAGGGACAGGAGGAAGGCTGCCTGAGGCCGGCGCCGGCACGCTGATTTGATTAAAGGTGAGAGTTGTTTTATATCAGAGGGCTATTATTCCAAATTCGTACCTTCCTCCCTCGAGCGGATCCAGTCTCCCTGTCTCCGCGCTGCCTGCACTCGAACAGAAATTGTAAGTAAAGGCTCATTTTAGGCCTCAGAATGACGTGGCTTTGTTAAAGCCAGGATAAACATTAAGGGTAAAGCTAAGAATAGATTTTGCGCAGGATACCAGTAAGGACTTAACAGTAAGCTTAAAGTTACAGTTAGCACCAGGAGGGGAAAATGAGGTCGGACAGCCATATAGGTTGAAGCCAGGTGGCCAAGATTTTTCCAGGAAGGAACAGCCCAGAGACAAGATGGGGTATGCCATTGCATGCCAGGGAACGAAGGGCTGTGGCTAACTTAGAGGGCCATAGGAACATGGCCAGGAAAAGGAAAACGCGCAGTAGGTAGGCTTGACAAGAAGGAAGCAAGCAACAGAGGTCCAGATAAAACAGGCCAGGATCTGGTGGACAAGAGAAAATAAATAAGCTCACAGGAAATGGGCCAGGTGGCCACAGGGTGAGAAGGACAGGAATGGTTTTTGAAATATTGAAATTTTAAGCATTGCAGCTATGGTTATTGAAGCTACACCAGACAGAGGACAAGTAAGTAAGCAGTTAAGCAAGTAAATCAGCGATTGATGCCGCTGGACCAGATGCCAGACCAAGACCCACCCCCCCCCCCCCAAGACCTGAGCTCAGTCCCGGGGCTCTAGGCAACACCCCAACACCCCCCGCCCTGCCTTCCCTTTTTCACCTCAACCCACCCCGTCCAACCCGTCCCAAAAATCCTTTTCCTTGAATGAGAGACGTAACATGAATGAGCAAAGATTGTACATGGGAGTGGCTGGAGAAAGGCATGATTTGAGTCGATCTGAGTTTCGCGCGAAGTCTGGGAGACTCACTCGTATATGAATGAGGAATGAATGTATATTGGGATGTTAATTGACGTGTGTATCTGGCCAATGTATTTGTCTGTATGACATATGCAAAGCAGAGGGTTTCGGTGTGAAGCTTTGTAAGTGGTCTACTTGACATTCCCTAGCGACTATCCGAGGGAACAGGTGAGGTCCTGAACTGAGTCCGGATTTTCATCTGTTTGGGAGTGTTGGGATTCGTGTGGAGGCACGAGGGTGCGCGCCAGGACGGGGGGCGGCGTGGCGTCGTCGCGTTGAGATGGTTGTGCCAGGTCGATCGGCGATCTCTGAATTTAAATCGGATTTTTGTCATGTGTGTTGTGAAATTAACGTCTATCCGAGAATCCTGGCGATGTTCGTTTAATTAAAGTGTGGTACAAACCTGTGTTTCCGCCGTGCGGCTCCGTGGAAGTTTGGGTAGAGTTATTGTGCGTTCGGGCAGGAGCCGAGCGAACCGCGAGTCACGTGTGCGCTGAATGGGGGGCTCTCGGTTTTGGGCAGTTGTCGTTGTAATTGTTGTTGTCAGGATGGGAAATAAGAGCAGTTGTTGTTGAGTTTGTTGAATTGGGTTCAGAGCATGAGATTTGCTCAGAGTGCCGGCGATAACTCGCCCACTCTCAGAGGAGGATGTGTGCCCAAATGCATTGTGGGTCAAATGTCACGTTTTCAACAGAACGCTTATCCGAGGAAGGAGGACGGTCGAGGTTTCAACTGTCGGTATGTGGTGTGGCTTCAGGCCAAGGTGTGGGCGCGAGGAGGATGTGGTTGTGTTTGTCTGTCTGTGGAGTTATACGGTTGTTGGATTCGTAGAAGCTAGCATTTTGCGATGTGGAGCCACGATAGTGGTCGTCTGTCTGTCCGGATGTGGAGTTCTTGCAAGGAACGGGAATGTCGCCGGACTTGTATTAGTTGTGGAATGAGAACTGGTACCACCTTTCTCCGTTTGAAGTTTGACCTTTTAAAGTTCATTTGACCTTTGTTCGAGATTTGTAAGGGAAAAAGGTCGGAGATAATTCACTAACCTTGGAAGAACGACAGGCTGTCAGTCTACTGGAGGTTGATTTAACGGCAGGATATATAGGACTTAAATCTGGAGAATATCGGGACATTATATTGTGGGTTAAAACTGAAATCATGTACGTAATTAGTGAACAGAGAATATCGAGTTCTGTTTGTCGTTGTAATTGTCGTTGATGTCCCGATTCAGGGGTCTCAAGAAATAAACAGACTTCCGGTGCCGACCGGAAGCGTCAGGTACAGTACGCTTGAGTTTAATTTAACCGGGCCGAGCACAGTGACGTGTGTGACCGAGCAATGGGGATAGTCATGGTAAATGGAGGACAATTGGGAAGATGCAAAGAGATGCAAGTAACATGAATTAAGTTGTGGTATCAAGAGGTGGGTGCTGTATATTGGTATATTGGTACACCAAGTAAGTATATTGTGGTTATTATAACTCGCTGATTATAGGGGGCGCCGGGCGCACCAAGTACAGATCGGGTTGCATGGTGGAGCAGGCGCAGGGTGGAACACCCCGTGTGGTTGGAGGTTGAAATGCAGTGAACATGCCCGATTTTGGCTTTGCGAGGCTCCGGATAGAAATTGGCATTTCGATACTGTGGATTATATTGTGCCTGCCCGGAAAGGTGATGTCCTGTGCTGGGGCTGGCGACATGCCTCTGTTATTTGTCTGTCTGTCGGTCTGATTGTAAGTCTTTGGTACTGGGAGGGCTAATTGAGTGCTCAGGCGTCATTGTTCCATGGAGGCAGGTACTGTGAGTCACAAAATGTAAATGTAACACAGAGAGATGGACAGGACAACAATGGAGTTTATATGGACGGTTTGGGGCAGTTTCAATCTGACGATTACAGAGTGCTTTGTTCTGTTCACGAAACATGTAAAATTCATGGAGTTGAAGTGGTTTGCAAGAAGGCAGCAGAGTCAGTACTGGGATGCAACCTCGTCCAGGGGTTTTGGTCCAGCCTGCAAGGAGTCCAGGGGCTTGTTTCAGGGCTGGGTCGCCAAAAATGGGATGCTGTGCCCATCTGGATGTAAAATTATCCATCAAGGACGGGGAATGATGTGCAGTGTGATTGGGTAGGAGGTAAAGGCCATAAAACACCAACCCCATGAGGAACGAAATAAATGGAGACGTCGACAATGGTGTCAGAAGTGGTGGTTGGGATCACATGATGGTTGGGATTGAAGAACAACCTACTGGGATTTCATGATGGGCAACAGTGTATGAGTGAGTAATTGTGATCTGTTTAAGTGTAAGAGGCGGTGGAGAAGAAAGGGGTGATGAAAAGTTATTTGTTTTAGTGTGAAGTAGGTTGGTTGCTTATTTGTCACAGTAAGATGAGAGTTGTGTTTTTAAGCTTGGTCTTTGAATGAATTGTTGCTTGGAATGTGTTGATTGGAAAAGTGATTTCTGATCGCTGATCCGATCTGGTTTTGAATTGTTTGATTTAATTTTGAGTTGATTGGAGGTAATAAGGATTTGTGTCGATTTCTTGATTTGAGTTGATCTGGAAACAAAGACAGATGGGATTAATGTGTATATCAGGAACATTTTGGAAAAGAAATATGGATATATGACATTACTAAAATATAACCAAGCAATTGAGAGTTCTTGGGTTAATGGGATATAAATAAATGCATCTACAAGTTGATGGTTTATAAAAAAGTTAGTTCTGGATGATACTTAAACGATGAACAATGTTGGCAATATACAAAGAATGTGACTTGTTTTTTGGGGGGAAAACATGTGGTTTAAAAATGGTTGGCTAAGTTTTAAAGATGGAGATGTTTCGCAGAACTCTTATGATTATTTATATGAGTGGTGGACTATTCCATGGCGAAGCATTTTTCAGTTTATTGAAAGTTGGATTTTGTAAAATAATGGTTTAATATAACCACAGTAGAAAATAATATACAGATTTGGGACATTTTGTAAACTTTCGAATAATGAGAAGATTCATAAAATTCATTTTATTTATTTCATGGAAAATATTTGGGTTGCAAGTGGAGAAGCATGGTTGAAATTACGATCCAGTGGATGATATATATCCCAACACCATACAGTTGATAACGTGTGACGTCTACATACCGGTGCCATTTGTATTCACTGGTGAGAGTGGAAATATGAAAATTGTAAATGTGATGATAAAACTAGGTTATTTTTATTGTAAAAAAATAAAAATAAATAAAAATAAAAATAAAGAGGGAGTATCCAGGAAAAGGATGTTCAAGTGAACTTTGTGCTGTGAAAAGAATGTCGTGCTGTAGGTGGTCCTTGTAGGCTTGGGAGTGAACTGATTTGGGTTTAATAGGCACAAGCTGGTCTAAACAGGGTGAGGAGGATGGTGTGATTGATGATGTCAAAGGAGGCGTTGAGGTGAGGAGGATGAAAATGTTGAGGTTGCCGGCGTCAGAGGAGAGAGAAGGTCGCTGGTGATTTTGAGGAGAGCAGTTTCAGTACTGTGGCTGGAGCAGAATCCGGATTGGGATGTTTCATACAGGTTATTGGCAGAGTGGTGATGTTTGAGTTGAGTGGCCACAGCACGTTCCAAACTTTTGACAGAAAGGGTAGGTTGGAGATGGGTCTGAAGTTATTTAGGGTGTCAGGGTTTAGTCCAGGGTTTTTCCAGAATAGGGGTGAAGTTTCACGAGTTTTGGGGAAATCGGTATGTGAAGCTGGATTAAGTTGGAACTGCTTGATGAGCCATGGAGATGGATTGGGTTTTGTTGTTGGTTGTCTGGGAGTTCGGTTGTTGCATTGCCAAAGGTTTCTGTGTGGTGGACACACTCGTTGGCTGTTGTCTTGTGTGACGTGGATGGAGATGTATGTGGCTGTGTGTGGCTGCCTGGAGTCGGGAAGGCGGCTACAGTGGTTGATATTGGTTGTGGATTGTCCGGGGTGCTTCGATTTGCATAGGGGGTGAAGATTGGGATATTACATTATTTTGAGTAAGTATTGGCATGAGTAATTACATAAGTAATTATGAGTTATTATGAGTATTAGTTATGAGTAAGTGATTATTACCTTCACAAAAGCGGAAGGTTATGTTTTGATCGCTGTGTATTTATTTGTATGTCTGTGTGTGTGTGTGTGTGTGTGTATGTTATTCGCATAACTCAAAAGGTATTCAACCGATTCGCATGAAATTTGGTGGGATGATAGGTTATTATCCGGGAACCATTTGATTAGATTTTGGAATCGATCGGGTCAAAGGTCAAGGTCATGAAAAGGTCATGGATGTGATTACAATATCAAACTTTTGGCGGGATAGAATGGTTTAATTTGAAACAAATCTTCCCGCATGACAACGTAGGTGTGGCTTTGCTACACAGATCTTGTAGTCTTTTATTTTGGCAACAAAAGTAGCTGCGGCGAAGGTATGCGCTCTACCGAGTGCCCGTTCTAGTTTTAGTAAAGTTACATGTTTCGCTGTGTTGTGGATCTGGGGACAAGCTAGTTTGATGGGTACCCTGGGGTCTTCGGCGTGTCTATGTGTTTGGCTGTCTGTTACACCGGACTCTTGAATGGGTTTTCATGAGACGAATTTCAGACATAACAGTGAGAATCTATTTTGAGCGAATCACAGTGGGTGAGGAAAACATTGTGTGTGACCAGACACCAGAACTGACAAGAATTGAAATTGGAAGTAGACCAGGTCATTTCTATTATTTGTTTATTCGTGAAAATAAATAAATAATAGGGGGAGGTTAATGGAGGTTAATGGTGGTTTGTTTGTGTTAATGGAGGTTAATGGTGGTTTGTTTGTGTTAATTCTAGTTGAAACTCTAGCTGAAGTAATTTTCGTTTATTTTTATTATTTTATTGATTTTTATGATTTTGATTGATTTTTTGATTTGATTTGAGATTTGAGATGATTGATTTTTATTAATTTTATAATTTTATTTTTATTGATGTTGGAAACAGGTAATGGGATGCTGAGAGAAGGATTGAATTTAATTTGAATTGGACTGGATTAAATGGGATTGAATTTAAAAATTGAATATTGGATAAAATTGGATCCACTTGAAAAAAGTGGATTAGGAAATTGGAGAAAAGGTGTTCTATGAAACTATGAATTGAATGAATTGAATCTAGATAGATGAATTGGAGACCTGTAGACCAGGCGTTCCCAGGAGACTTGTGGACCAGGTGTTCCACCAGAGGAAAAAGACCAGGTGTTCGTGGAGCACTTCACCTGCAAGAACGCCTTGGAACCAAGGTGGAAGGGACCAGTCCAGGTGTTGCTGACTACACCAACGGCAGTCTTTTGCGAGGGCAAGACCTCGTGGATCCACGCCACGCACTGTAAGTTGGCCATACAAGCACCAGACACTACACCACAGCAACCACAGTAAGGATGGGCCTAATCATAGGTACAATACTATTGATAGCGACAGCAGCTAGGGGAAACTCCGATTCCAATAGATGCGAAAACGAAACCCGACACCTCACCGTAACATGGGGACAAAGAGTATCACTACCATGTTTCGAACAGAAAGCCCTGCACACAAATTGGGTGAACATAAATTGGCTAGCACTGTCGGCAGGGCCTGGACGCGTTGGCATGGTACTACAAAAGCAACGAGAGTTCCGGGAAAACGGGCAAGCTAGCATTGAGACCTTGGCCCAACCAGGATACAAATGGGGAACCCCTGATTTTAAGCTACAAACACGCACGCGCCTAGAGAAAGGCATGACTATGCAGGTCCGGTGCAGCGTCTGGACCCCAGGAGCGGCCAGTGGCGAAACTAAACACACACCATGCATCGAATACATACTCACGCCACACCCCCAGGATAAGGCCCCAAAGAGGGGGGAAAACACATATTGGAAAGTGGCCAGGGAGGTGGCAACAATTCAAAATAGGACACACTGCTGGTCGTGCATGCACTTTCCCCAAGCAGGCACCACAGGAATACACATGATAGTGCTACCTCTGTCCCTCAATGACCTCTGCTCACAACCTATCGATTCCCCATGTTTAGTCACCACGCTGGAAAGAGAAGGGGTTGACAACGGCAAGAGTTGCAATCGACAATTTAATTATCGCCCGTCAATGATTGCCCATGTGGCCGAGAGGCCTGCCCCCGTCTGGGTCAAACCACAGAAAGGGAGGGTCTGCCTCCAGGGTTCCGGCCACTTGCGTATGGGAGAATCAGAATGCGCCTACACTCTCCCCGGGAAGCTGGGACAAGGGAGCTCAGGGATTACATTACGAATAGTACTGCAAGATAAACACAACCACAACATAACGGCTATAACATTCTCCAGGGGGGTTAGTAGGATTAATGGGGTGGTAAAGGGACTCCGGTGCTTATCCACCCACCTGGTCCCACCCCATGGGACAATGTTTATATGCGGCGACAAGGCTTACCCCTATTTACCAAATAATTGGGGGGGCACATGTTATCTGGGTTCAGTCCTTCCTGACGTTGAGATACTGGATGAGCTAGACCCAAAGTCCTTGGACAGGCGTTATAAGAGGTCAGTCATGAACGAAGATGGAACCACTAAACTACACGGGAGCCTATGGGAAAAGGTGTTTGGTTTCTTCTTCCCAGGAGCGGGCACAGTCATGGATAGTTTCCGGATAGACAAATTGGCTTTGGCCCTAGAAAAGGTGGCAAACGACACCGCTACGGCTCATGACATACTATTGGACACGGTAATTCACATGCGTACAATGGTGATGCAGAATCGGGTGGCTTTGGACATGCTCTTGGCAGAGAAAGGAGGGGTATGCGGAATTATAGAGGGAAAATGTTGCACTTACATACCCGATCCATCTGAAGGAGTGTCAGCCGCAATAGTGAGACTAAGGGAAACTAGCCACACCCTGACGATCGATCGGATCGCGCGCGAAAATTCTTATAAATTTAGCTGGCTCACTGACTGGTTCCGGGGATGGACGGGCACCATAGTGAAGTGGTTATTGACCGCACTGGCTGTGATAATCGGGGTAGTAATTTGGGGGGCACTAATGAAATCTCTAGTCCTCCTCTGTATGAGAAAGTATTTTACAGGATGGAAAGTGAAGAAGCCGCCGACAACGACTATGGCTCTGACCACAGAGGCCGTCGACCTGAACGGGTCCTTCAACAAGGCAGTTGCGACCAACGCTCCAGAAAATTGTATTGAATTTTGTGACGACTGTGATACTTGTGTGGATCCCATGTGGGAACTGGCTGCTGCCTGTAACGGTGTATGTGATGACTGTGATACTTGTGCTATAAACCCCTTGCGTGTACTGGCTAACGCTGCTTATGTATTACAAGCTGACAGCTGCACGCCCCCTTCCGACCCAACTATGGATCTGATTGCGACGCTGGGTCTGGCGGTCGAGGGACCCGACGTGGATATCTTAGACCCGCAAGCCGACCAGGCGCCCAAGGGAGACTTTGACATAAAGGAAGTTCCTCTCTTTGCTTCATATGTATTAAGTTCAAATGCTTCAAGTGAATCGGATTTTTACGCTCTGTACCCTGACCAGGAAATTGAGACACAAGATACTGACAATATTATGTATTCCCCAGAACAGCAGCACGTGAGGGATCTCATGGGCATGATCGTTGATTAACTTCGAAGATCTGCAAGGACTGAGTCTGCAAAGGGTGGGGGGAGCAAGTTCCGCAGGGGAGGTGACTGGCCCCCTGGCGGGGCAGAACCTCATCTGGACCAGACGCCTTCGTTGTGGATCCGAAACGTTAATGGACTTTCATGTTCTGAGCCCTCAGGCTCCAAGCACGCACCACACGACACGTTCGCCAAATGCACGGGCGAGGCGCTTTGGGCGCACGATATGCCCTTGGGAGATACCCGCATTACACAATTATTTTTCAATAAAGCCCGATGTGGCACGTTGTCTCTTAAGATACTTTGTCTCGACGAGACAAGAGGAAGGAATGTCAAGTCGTAGATTCGTTATTGCTAAGAATTCTGTATAAGACGTCTTGAATAATATGTTATGATTTTAATGTTGCTTATATGCTATTTTCATAAGTGAATAAAGGGCTTTTCTCTTCGCTTTAGTATAAATGAGAAATGCTCGCTTCGGTCGTGCTGGGCAAATGGTTTTTCGTATACGTGTGCCCTTTCACCTAGATAAGTCCGGTCGTAAAAACCCTCTTTGATTCGCAGATGGCGCCTCGAGCCGCGGGCTGGCGGACGTTTATACGCGCGTGGAATGTGTAGTTTCATGTAAGATGCTCGGATTGTAAACCTTTGGATAATGGTCTTATCTGGGCCAAGCATGCACTCTTCTCTCTGTGAGTTACATTTTCTGTCACCTCGGAGCTTTGAAACTACATCTGGTCCGAATGATAAGGTGCGTGCTGCACTCCCCCGAATGACAGAGCGGATAACGGTGGGGGCTAGGGATAACGGTGGGAGGAACTCTCGCCAGTTCCTTTGTTCTCTCGGAGATTTTCTGATAATCGTGTTCCTATATAAGTGAACTGTGAATCTTTGCACACCAGGAAGGGCTGAACGTGGCATGAGGGCAAGTCGTGCTGTAGATGTTCGCCTTCCTCCAGATCTGTATAAGTTGGTTTTTAATAAAGCTGCGTCATTTTCAAACTGTTTGTGGACTTCTTTTGCAAACGAAGAGCCGCTTCTTCACATAGATATATCATTAAATATATATATATACAGACTTGGCATTTAATATGGAATATTTTTTTTGTGGGGGTGAACTTACTTTTCAAGATGACTTAGAACCAAAAGTTCATTGGAATTATGTTGAAATTATTCTAGAATTTGTTAAAGTGACCTTTAAAAAGAAACAAAAACCACATTTGACATTTCGAAGCAAATAAATTGATCCTTGAAAGTGATGTAAACTGATATCGAACTCAATTCACGGACAGTACTGTGTTAAACTTCTGTACGTTTTCCAGAAGTATCTCTTTATTTTGCACATTAGCCAAAAAAAATTTCAGCAAAAACAAAAGCTAAATTATCACTGGGATTACGGACAGTAAAATTACAGTTCAGTACTTCGTGTAACCCCCACAAGCATTCAGGAGAGCACGTACACGTCGAGGCATGCTGTTCACGAGATTTGCCAAGGTTTGGACAGGAATCGCTTGCCATGCAGTGACAATAGTCTGCTGCAATTCTCGCACAGAGGCAGGCTGCTGGTCCAAGTTGTCGATTTGACGCGTTAATTCTGCCCACAAGTTCTCTTTCGGATTCATATCCGGGGACATGGCAGGCCACTCCATATGCTCTACACCACGGTCAGCAAGAAAGTGTTGGATCATGCGAGCACGATGAGGCCGTGCATTGTCATCTTGGAAGACAAAGTTTCCTCGAAAAGCAGAACGGGCAAATGGAAGCAATGTTTCTTCCAGAATGACCCTGTACTTGAACTGGTTCAGGTTTCCATTCAGAACAACCAGGTCAGTTTTGCCCCCTGCATGAAAAGCAGCCAAAACTGTCACCCCACCACCTCCAGCTTGGACTCTTGGCACAATACAATCTTCGTTGTGTGCTTCATGCACCTTTCTGTCCACTCGGACGCGGCCATCTTGACGATAGACCAGAAATCTAGACTTGTCACTGAAGGTTACGTGATTGCAGAGTCCTGGCTGCCATTGATGGTGCTCTCTGGCCCACTGCAATCGGCGCTGGTTGTGTTGTCTGGTCAGGCGTGGCTTTCCCAGGGGACGCCTGACACGATAGCCTGCTTGAACCAGTCGTTGGTTGACTAGCCTTCTGGATACAGGCACATTTGTCAGTTGCTGCCACTCAGCCCTAAGCCGATTAGCTGACTTGGTTCGGCCATTGCAGACTAACCGGTGCAGCTGGCGATCATCTCTCCTTGTGGTTCTGCGTGGATGTCCTGGCCTCGGTATTGGAGTAGGGACACTCCTCTGAGCATTTCGTTTCAGGATCTTTGACACCTGACCTTGAGTGATACCATACTGCCGAGAAATAGCACGCTGTTTCATGCCAGAATTTCGTAAAGCCACCACTCCATGACAAACAGCATTGTCAAGTTGACGGACCATCTCCAGAGGAAGCGGCAATAACTTTTGTAGACGTGCAGCAGTTGTTTTCCACTAATACAGAACGCAACAACCCTTATATACCTGATTGTGAAGCCAATCGTCAAATGTACCTTTCCTTACATTTTGTCACGCCACCTGTGATATAATCCTGTTATTGACTTCTTGCTGCGAAAGACAATCAGTGACATGGTTCTTTCAACAAAGACATCACCGAAGGGTAAAAGAAACTCACCAGATTGATATACTGAGTTCAAAAAGTAAACCCAAGTCAAGAAAAAAAAAATATTCCATATTAAATGCCAAGTCTGTATATATAAATATATATATATATATATATATATATATATATATATATATATATAAATATATATATATACATATATAGTGTGTCTATTAGTTAATTCAATTTTTCCATCAAAGTAGCAATGCAGACTTGTTTATCCAAAACGTTTAAAATGGTTTTGTCATGAAATCGACAAAACCAATGGTCCACATTAATTATGTGGTGTTTGTACACTGTTGACACTCTTGTCGAAGGTTCAATCGTCTCTATTCTACCGATCAATGAAGTGTACAATTGCAAATATCGTGTCTTAACAAAGATGGCTTTTGTAACTAAATATTTGATGATATTTCACTTCCATTAAAATTCCTGCTTGCTTGCTGCGGCCGAGCTTTGTTTAACATGTCAGTTCAAACATGAGAATACTTGGGGAGACAGGAAAAAAGATTCGCAGAGGATATGATTTACTTTGTTTATTGGCAGCTTGGCCACCATGATGAATGACTGCGTATTACAGCTATTTCCTTGCCTTATCGTCTTGGGCAGGAAGTAAATGGCACAAAGTGTACAAGTGACATATATGACATACACAGGCGAAGGCGACACAATAAGTCATCATTTCCCATTTTCACAGAAAGGAACTGGAGATTCCTTCCCTTACAGAAAGCTCATTTAAAATATACAGAAATAATGTATGCCATTCATTTGAAATGATGAGATGAAAATGTATATGATGTTGTAACTGCATTTTGCAAAGATGAGAAAAATTGCAAACTGAACTTTTTATAAAGCAGCAAAGGTTGGGAGAAATAATCACATATCTATGCATTAAAAGGTTAAGAGAAAAGCCTGGTGTTGGCTTAGCGGTTAGGGTGCGGCTTGGGATCCTAGGTTCCTGGGTTCGAATCCCGGTCATCGATGAATTAACGCCAGGGGGGTTGACTCAGCCTGTCATCCTTCTGAGGTCAGCAAATTGACTACCAGTTGACTAGTAATTCCCTGTGTGTGGCAAGAGGCAACGAACAGGATTGGTGGCAGTTAAGACATCTGGTCCATAAAACATTGCTTCAAAAAAGGGGACCACGGTGCCCAGAAAAGGCCAACCACTGCTCTGCGGGGAAAAATGGCCTCTAAAGGTGGTTCTATACATTAAGGGGGAAAATGGCCTCTAAAGGTGGTTCTATACATTAAGGGGGAAAATGGCCTCTAAAGGTGGTTCTCTACATTAAGGGGAAAAATGGCCTCTAAAGGTGGTTCTATACATTAAGGAGAAAAATGGCCTCTAAAGGTGGTTCTTGCCATTAAGGGGAAAAATGGCCTCTAAAGGTGGTTCTATTCATTAAGAGAGCCATTTCTCTGTCTGTGTTGCTATTTTACTCAAAGATGGCTGAACACATCTTCGTCAAACTTTCAGAGGTCCATTAGTGAGTGAGAATGTTTTTGCCCAAAAGAAATTATTTAATTTAGAAAAGCTTTTTTTTTGATTTTTTAAAAATAAATCGCTTTATAGTGAGTGAGCCTAAGTAGCTCCATGAAAGGTAATATTAAATTATCCCCTATTAATGTGTGTAATATCATATTAAATACAAATTTTCATTATTGGGTGTAGGTGGCGGAGTGTTTTAGACACCTAAAAAAAATAGAAAAATAAAAACAAATAGATTTCTTCAAAATGCCAACAGGAAGTAGAACATCACCTGGCAACACCGGGTACTCCTGCTAATGCTTCATATTTACTGGAAAACAAATACATTTCATGAGATTTACTTGTTTTTGGGGCACAAGGTGGAGTTATTAGCTTCGTAACTCAATCAAGATCGACATGTTGGTGACATGAAATGTATCTTTACATGCGTAGTTACAGGATGGAGGGAATATGTAAAGGTTCACAGAAAAATCTCTAAAACATCATTTTGAAGCCCTGAACACAATCGGTAATTGTGGGCCTTGGTTCAAAACTCGACCGACCTATAAACAGTCACCCTGGTGTCTCAAATTCAGGGCAATGCTTCAATGTATGCTCCATCCATCGGAAGACATCAAGCCAGAGCACCTGTAAGTGCTGCTTGTTGGTGGACGTTAATGATCCATAGGTGTCGTTCACAAAGAGGTGAGTTATCTAATCCTTAGCACCCTGAACAAATTACAAATTCCTGCCCTCTTCAGTCGAACGTCAGGCCTTGCGAATTGGTCCAGAACACAAAAAGGTGGCAATAATTTTGGCCATAAAGATGAGTTTTTGTATTTAACGTATTCGTAGAGTTGTAGTAATTGTAGTAGTCGACTTGATCTTACACTATTGATGAATACATATTTGTACAGTATTTATATAATTAGACATTTTCTTACTAACAATGATCGGCAATGTTACTGGAAAGGAAAAATCGAATTCCCCACAAAATTTACGCTGCACAAGTATGAACCTCAGTAATGATGCAACCTGTGAACCAAATTTGTAAAATTAATACCTGTCAGATATGTATTTGTTGCCAATGACTGGAATGTTTGTAGTAGTAGTAGTAGTAGTAGTAGTAGTAGTAGTAGTAGTAGTAGTAGTAGTAGTAGTAGCCAGCGAAGCCAGTGTTGTGAATGAACGCGTACGTATTATGTTGAAAAGCCAGATTTTGCTGGATCCCTTGAGAATTTCGAAGCTTTGACGCACCAAATCGCTCAATGGAGGCCACCATCTTGCGGATGCGGAAGTATGCATAACAAATTGAAAAAAGTTCAATAGGAGTTTGTTTCACCCGTCTTTTTTTGATTCACATTCTTATGCACCTCTAATTTGTAATTAAAATACTTTAAGACCAACCTCCGCCTGCACGGGCCTGGTTATCTTCAACGAAAATCGTCACCAAACACCGGAACCAATGACATTCGAGCATTTGAAAAAATATTTCAAAAACCAAATTGCTCAATGGAGGCCGCCATCTTCCGGATGCGGAAGTATGCATAAAAAATTGCGAAAAAGTTCAATAGGAGTTTGTTTCACCCGTCTTTGTTTGATTCACAATCTAATGTACCTCTAATTTGTAATTAAAATACTTTAAGACCAACCTCGTTCCCCGGGCCCACACGGGCCCTGGTTATCTTCAACGAAAATCGGCACCAATTACCGGAACCAATGAGATTCGAGCATTTGAAAAAATATTTCAAAAAAGCTTTTTACCACATTTCAGACACTGAAAACGGCGTCAAATATTCTAAAATTGACGAAGAATTATTTTTTTAGAAATTTCGCGGCTGTATGGAATAGTTTTTCACGACCGGAAATGTCCGAAGTTGAGACGGTATTCACCGAATTAATCAAGAAGGAAATTTTATAAATTTTAATCTCATCCAGAATGCAAATGGAGTCATTTTGAACTAGGTATGGTACCTACTACACCTACGTACTACCAACTACCTAACCGACTGATGCCATAGTGATGGGCGAAATAGTGGCAAGAGGCTTTGGCTTCGCCGGATCATTGCGGCTTTGCAGTCGGGTACTAATAGTAGTAGTAGTAGTAGCCGGCGAAGCCGGTGTTGTGAATGAACGCTTACGTATTATGTTGAAAAGCCAGATTTTGCTGGATCTTTTTGAGAATTTCGAAGCTTTGACGCACCAATCGCTCAATGGAGGCCGCCATCTTGCGGATGCGGAAGTATGCATAAAAAATTGTGAAAAAGTTAAATAGGAGTTTGTTTCACCCGTCTTTGTTTGATTCACAATTCTATGCACCTCTAATTTGTAATTTAAAACTTTAAGACCAACCTCGTTCCCCGGGCCCGCACGGGCCCTGGTTATCTTCAACGAAAATCGTCACCAAACACCGGAACCAATGAGATTCGAGCATTTGAAAAAGTATTTCAAAAAAGCTTATTACCGGTACCGCGTTTCGGAGGCTGAAAAAGGCAGCAAATATTCTAAAATTGACGAAGAATTATTTTTTAGAAATCTCGCGGCCGAAGGGGATAGTTTTTCACGTCCGGAAATATCCGAAGTTGAGACGGAATTCACCGAATTAATCAAGAAGTAAATTTCATAAATTGTAATCTCGTCCAGAATGCAAATGGTGTCATTTTGAACTATGTACGGTACCTACTACACCTACCTATTACCAACTACCTAACCTATTGATGCCATAGTGATGGGTAAAATAGTGGCAAGAGGCTTTGGCTTCGCCGGCTCATTGTGGCTTTGCAGCAGGGTCATATTTAAAAAAATAAACGTTATTAATGAATAAGGAATTTGTTCTCAGCTTGGGATTTTAGTCTATCATCTACCAAATATGTATGTTTACCTTTAATATTTTTCTTAATTAATTCTTCGTCTCTATTTCTTTCTTTTTATTCCTTTAAGGTAGTAATAATTATATGAGTGCAGGAAGTAAAGCTACAATACAATCATCCTACGTTTTAGCTCTTTTCATATTTTAATAGCTTAATTTTTCTATTGACTTATTTCATATAATACAGGATATATTCCAATAACATTTTTTTTTCCTCATATAGGAAGCATGTGCATAACTCAAGCGTTGAACAAAGATATTAATAGACAACAATGGTTGGTCCATTGGACCAAATTTTCATTGGTCTTAACGACCTTGTAGCATACCTGCCTTCTGTACTGCTTGAGCATTAGCTTACCTTTCACCAAGGTTACAAAGTTTGTTACAAAGTTATCATTGTTTTTAAATTTTAAATTGTAAATAGAATTCCATGCTGTGGAAGGACCGATTAAGCTGATATATACACCTTAACATGGCGTGCATTTAAAACATCGGAATTCTTCCGGATTCTTTGCAGTTAATTCGCCTAATCAACACAGGAGATCATGATGATCATTTTAGTGTATCGCATTCCACATCAGAAATCTCCAGTAGAACTCCACAAAAACATGCCACACACACACACACACCTCGCCCATTTATAGTAGATCCATGTATTATTGCAAGAATTACAAGGACATTATTATATCTGCATAAATTCAGTGTAAAGGATTTGAATCAGTAATTGCAGCTTCTGGAGTCTTGGGTGCGGGTGTCAACACTAAAAAGGCTCAACCGATTAGTAGTACAAATATAGAGTTCAAAATATTTTCTGGAATTAAAAATGGCGAAAAGCACAAGAGGAATAAAAATATCAATTAGAGGTGTATTTGTACATATAGTACAGGAGAGCTAATTGTATGGAGTTGTAAATTACTTGAGCAAGGAATCCCTTGGGTAATGCTCCTTGAGTTCCAGCTCTATTTCCTGCAGTTATAGAAGATAAATATGTTATTGCTAGTCAAACATTTGCAGCACAACATGAAGTGTGGGAGCGACAGAGAATGTTTTCTCCCTTGCGTGATTAATGTTTAACCTTCTTGCATCTCTCTCACCTTGAAGAGACATGGACAAACTGAAATCCGTGCAGCCTGAGAATAAAGCATCAGGAAAACCCTTGATGATGGCAAAGGACAATCTTTATGTGTGCCTGGAATGTTTTTAAACTCCAAAGAGATTTTCTCTTGCGTGAGAATATATTTACATTGACAGAAATTCTATCAGCCAAGTCTAAGTTATGACAGCACTAAGATAATAGTTTCCAATCAGCTTTAAACCGATACTTAGAGAAATCTGTGCTCTTCCACACTCATTGCTTCCACAGCACACTTCCACACTCAATCTCATTTCCTTTCACAAAGCCCGAAACAAGTGTGTGTCCACCCTCAGGAGAGCCAGGAAACAATATCTCTCCGTTCTCAGGACCGAACTCTCTTATCTGTCTCCCTCTTCCAAATCCTGGTGGCATCTGGTCAAATCTGTTTCTGGTGTTTGTTCCCCCTCCATCCCCTCCCTCACCTCAAATGGCCACACGGCTGACTCCGCACGTGAAAAAGCTGAATGCTCAACTCTGTGTTTGCCTCTAAATCTTGTGTCCCAAACCCATCCCTCTCTGTACCCACCGTACCCAGTCGTACCCAGCTGCTCCTGGACTCTGTGTCCTTTCCTCCTGACAAGGTGGAAAAGTTTCTGTCAACCCTCGAACTATGATTCTGCAACTGGACCTGACGGCATCAGCCCACGGGTCCTAAAATCATGTTCTTCCGCTCTTTCACTCCCTCTCTCTGTTCTCTTCACCCTCTCTTTTGCTCAAGGTCATCTTCCATCTGCTTGGAAATCTGCCAACATCACCGCTTTGCACAAAAAATGTGCAAAAACAGATCCCAGCAACTATAGACCAATCAGCCTTCTCCCAATTATCAGCAAAGTCATGGAATGCATCATTGCTTCAGATATGAAATCTTTCCTCTTCTCCAATGGCTTGATCTCTGATCATCAATTTGGTTTCAGACCTGGACACTCCACTCTGGACATGCTGCTTCTGCTTTCTCAAACAATGGATGGAGGTCCTCAATGCCAAACAGGAAATTAGAGCAGTCTCCCTTGACATATCACGTGCCTTCGATACGGTCTGGCACCCCGCTCTGCTCACCAAACTCTCCTCTTTTGGTATCCATGGAAATCTCCACGCATGGCTGGCGGACTTCCTCTCAAGTCGTAGTCAACGTGTGGCCCTGAATGTGTTTCTCTCATCTCCTCTTCCTGTTCAGGCTGGAGTTCCCCAAGACAGTGTTCTGGGCCCTGTGCTTTTTCTGGTCTTCATCAATGATCTCTCTGACTCTCTTGAAAATCCTCTCGATCTCTTTGCTGATGACTCTACTCTCTGTCGCTCCATTCTTCATCCCTCAGATCGGCAGTCTGCAGCCTCCTCACTCTCTGCAGACCTTGACAAAATCACAGACTGGGCAAACAAGTGGAACATGTCTTTCAATCCTGACAAATCTCACACTCTTACGATGTCTCTCCGAAAAGACCGACTGGACAACCCTTCCATCCATTTTCTGAATAATCCTCTCCAAGAAGTTCTGTCACTCAAGCTTTTGGGTCTCACTATCTGCCATGATCTTTCCTGGGAAAACCACATTTCAAATCTGGCCTCCAAAGCCAGTCGCCGACTGGGCATCCTCCGTCGTGTGAAGTCCTTCCTTGGCACACCTGAGCTCCTCACCACATACAAGGCTTTCATCCGCAGCTCAATGGAATACTGCTCTCCCCTTGGGCTGGTGCTCCTGCCTCACACCTAGCTCGCCTTCACGCTGTTGAAACCAAAGAATTCAGAATCATTGGAATCTCCCGCGATGAAGCTAACTCCAAGGGCCTCTCACTCACTCATCGCAGGCAGGTTGGTGGTCTTTCCGTCTTCTACCGACTCCTCTCTGGCCTTGCCCCCCCAGCTCTCTCTGGGCTCTGTCCCGCAAATATTCCTTCAGGTCGCACAAGATCTGCCTGCAACCCTCTTATGGTTAAACTGCCAAAATCAAGACTCTCTGCTCACCTGCACTCCTTCATTCCTCTTTTCTCCCGCCTCTGGAACAAACTCCCTCACTCTCTTCAATCCCACTCCACCCTCCAAGTCTTTAAAACAGCTGTTCACCACCATCTCTTATCTTCCCCCATCCAAAACCTTGATCTTTTCTACCCCCGTTCATTTCACCCCAATTCCACTTTTTTGAAATACCAACTTCTGTCCAGGAAGTCCTTGGTGTCCTTGTGTTTTATACTTCTCCCTCCCCCCCCCCTTCCCATGCCTCCTCCCCCCGGGCCCTCTCCCTTCCACACATCTCCCTGCTCTCGGATGTTGTGTTTGTGTACTTCCCCTTCTCTCCCCATCTTGTGTTCCGCTCCCTCTTTTTGGGTATTTTGTTTGTCTGGTTGATTTGTTTGTGAAGTAAATGTTAGCTCTTTCACGAGCCTCGATTCAGTATACAAAAAAAAAAAAAAAACTCTACAAAAGGAAAACCATACAATCATTGAACCCTGATGTTCTTATTCGAATCTGAAGGTTGATTGCCCGAATTGAGCCGCTGATTTGGATGTTTACTCCTGACACCAATAACACAGATCAAGTAAATGGGTTGTACTATTTTTATACTGACCTAAAGGAAAAACCGCCAATCGTATAATCGATGGTCTGCTCTGCTCTTTTTATTCAGACCATCGATGACGTTGTGATTGGCTTGTTTGCTTAAGGTCTGCACAATAAAAAACACTCCTCATTTGACCCTCACACCAGTATGCGACCGGAAACGCATTGTCAACTTGGGAATAAAGGCGGACAAGTGCTGAGACCTGAGGAAGACCACTGGGAAGTGGGTGAAATGTCGCCTGAGACCGGATCTGCTCTGGTTTTGTTTATTACTAGATCACAATCATATTGTAGATACTTCTATTTTCGTTGTCTTTACTCTCACACTGAAAGAGGTCGAAGAGTTAACACAATTAAATTAAAATTGCCTTAATCATTCATATATATATATAAAAATGTATTCTGTCATTGGTTGTTATCTCCACATGCGGGTTTCAGAAGGTGGAACAGAGTATCCACATGTGCGTGTGTGTGTGTGTGTGTGTGTGTGTATGTAAGTTTTTTTTTTTTTTGCCTGCTATCCCCACATGTGGGTCGGCTTCAGGAGGTTGAACGGAAACCTACCAGGTACCTGAGTATCCACCTCTGTTTGTGTGTGTTTTTGTAATTGCTGCATATCCAAGTGAAATTGCTGCATGTGCAGGGATATGTGCCTCTGCTGGCCCACCTTTGCTGACCGTATTGACGTTGAAAGGCCGACACGAGATGATGATGAGGAATCTGAATGAACAGCCTGTCAGTGTGGCACACTTGTGGGAGGTGTCTATATTTTGAAATACACTTTTTTTTCTTCTTCTTTTTGTATACAAGATCGAGGCTCGTGAAAGAGCGAACATTAATCACACGAAAAGTCAAACCGACACATAAAACTCAAAATAAGGGCAGCGGTAGACAAGATGGGGAGAGAGGGGGATGGACACAAACACAACATTTGAGAGCAGGGACATCGAGAGAACTGTGGGAGGGAGAGGGCTTGGGGGGAGGTGGGAGAGTTATAAAACATATGGACACTGCAAGAACTTCCAGGAAAGAAGTTGGAATTTCAAAAAAGTGGATCTGGGATGAATTTGCGGGGGTAGAAAAGATCAAGGTTTTGGATGGGGGAAGATAAGAGATGGTGATGAACAGCTGTTTTTAAGACCTGGAGGGAGGAGTGGGATTGAAGGGAGTGGGGGAGTTTGTTCCAGCGGTGGGAGAAAAGGGGAATGAAAGGGTGAAGGTGAGCAGAGAGCCTAGATTTTGGCAGTTTAACCATAAGAGGATTGCTGGCAGATCTTGTGCGACCTGTAGGAATATTTGGGGGACAGAGCACAGAGAGAGCTGGGGGAGCAAGGCCGGAGAGGAGTCGGTAGAAGACAGAAAGACCACGAACCTGCCTGCGGTGAGTGAGTGAAAGGCCCTCGGAGTTAGCTTCATCGCAGGAGATTCCAATGATTCTGAAAGCTTTGGTTTCAACAGCGTGAAGCCGAGCTAGGTGTGAGGCAGGAGCACCGGCCCAGAGTGGGGAACAGTGTTCCATTGAGTTGCGGATGAAAGCCTTTTATATGGTGAAGAGCTCAGGTGTGGCAAGGAAGGACTTCGCACGACGGAGGATGCCCAGTCGGCGACTGGCTTTGGAGGCCAGCTTGGAAATGTGGTTTTCCCAAGAAAGATCATGGCAGATAGTGAGACCCAAAAGCTTGAGCGACAGAACTTCTTGGAGAGGATTGTTGAGAAAGTAGATGGAAGGGTTTTCCAGTCGGTCTTTTCGGAGAGACATAGTAAGAGTGTGAGATTTGTCAGGATTGAACGACATGTTCCACTGGTTTGAACAGTCTGATTTTGTCCAGGTCTGCAGAGAGTGAGGAGGCTGCAGACTGCCGATCTGAGGGATGAGGAATGGAGCGGCAGAGAGTGGAGTCATCAGCAAAGAGATAGAGAGGATTTTCCAGAGAGTCGTAGAGATCATTGATGAAGACCAGAAAAAGCACAGGGCCCAGAACACTACGTTGGGGAACTCCAGCCAGAACAGTAAGGGGAGATGAGAGAAATACATTCAGGGCCACACGTTGACTACGACCAGAGAGGAAGTCCGCAAGCCATGCATGGAGATTTCCATGGATACCATAGGAGGAGAGTTTGGTGAGCAGAGCTGGGTGCCAGACCGTATCGAAGGCACGTGATATGTCAAGGGAGACAGCTCTGATTTCCTGTTTGGCATTGAGGACCTTTGAGAATTGAGGACCATCCATTGTTGAGACAGCAGAAGCAACATGTCCAGAGTAGAATGACCTGGTCTGAATCCAAATTGATGATCGGAGATGAAGCCATTGGAGAAGAGGAAGGATTTGATATCCGAAGCAATGATGGATTCCATGACTTAGCTGATAATTGGGAGCAGGCTGATTGGTCATTAGTTGCAAGGATCTGTTTTTTTGTGTAAAGCGGTAATGTTTGCTGATTTCCAAGATGCTGGCAGATGACCTTGAGCAAAAGAGAGGGTGAAAAGAACAGAGAGAGGGTGAGATAGAGCGGAAGAGCAGGATTTTAGGACCCGTGAGTTGATGCCGTCTGGTCCAGTTGCAGAATCAGAGTCGAGGTTTGACAAAAACTTCTCCACCTTGTCAGGAGAGAAGGACACAGAGTCCAGGAGCAGTTGGGTTCGACTGGGTATGGTGGGTACAGAGAGGGATGGGTTTGGGGCACAAGATTTTGAGACAAACACAGAGTTGAGGCATTCGGCTTCGTCA
The DNA here is from genome assembly GCF_964187855.1 of Myxine glutinosa. Classification (NCBI taxonomy): domain Eukaryota; kingdom Metazoa; phylum Chordata; class Myxini; order Myxiniformes; family Myxinidae; genus Myxine; species Myxine glutinosa. The sequence continues at coordinate 84,488,020 of NC_136262.1, forward strand.
CGTGTGGTGTCAACTGTGTAGCCATTTGAGGTAAGGGAGGGGATCGAGGGGGAACAAACACCAGAAACGGATTTGACCAGACGCCACCAGGATTTGGAGGAAGTAGACAGGTTTGAGAGTTCATTCTTGAGTGTGGAGAGATAGTGCTTCCTGGCACTCCTGAGGGTAGACACACACTTGTTCCGAGCTTGGTGGAAGGAACTGAGATTGCCTTCAGTTGGATTTGCCTTCCAAGAGGCAAAGGCAAGTTGTTTCAGGGCAACTGCCTCACCACAAGATTCAGTGTACCATTATTCAGTGTATTTTTAAATACAATGTATTTTGAAATACACATATACACACATAAGCGTTCTCTTGATCAAGGAAAAACAATGCAATTCGTCTAAGGGAGGTAGGTTTTGAGTGAAATCATGCATTACATGGATATTGTTTCTTTTGGTAGGAAAGACACTCTTTAAAACATCTCAAGTAAAACACTATAATTAATTTTGAGGCTAAAACTTTGCGTAAAGGTCTACGCCCAATGTTTATGTTAAAGGGACACAATTATGATTTTTTTGAGATATATCTGAGGATAATATCCCTGACCTATTGGCACAAATAAAACATTTTGGGGGAATAATAAGCCTGATAATAGTTTTTAAAAATCGGACTATTTTCAATTCCGTTATGCAAATGAGCTACTTCTGTCTATTCGTGTGATGTCATGGATGCGCAACCCCATTGATGGATGCGTACATCTGCATTTCATCACAAGTTATTCTAGCGTTCAAGATGCCAATGTGCCAAACTTTTAACTGGTCCAGTCGTCAAGAAATTTGCCCACAGAACTCAGAAGTCGTTTTTTTTGCATTCTGACCCACAAAAGGATTGTTAACGATCGTCTGCTTTTTGTTTGAAAAACTAAGGAACAACCAAATCCAACATCAAAATGTATGTTCATTCGATATATATCGTGTTGTTTGTGAAGACCACTTTGAGCCATCAGTGTTCGTATTTGATCAAAAGGCTCACTACCTGGGAAACAAGCCTCGGAAATTTCTAAAACATGATCATATCAAATTTTGGGTCCCTAAAATCATATCAAATCATAATTGTGTCTCTAAAACAAAACATGATGCCGTACCGACACTTTTCAGCCACAAATCCAACACAGTTCCCCAATCATGACTCTACAGTTCGGAGATATAAATATGCTCAAATACAAAGACAGGGAAGACATTTTATTTAAACTCTTTTTTCATCATATTATCCTTTGAACTTTGTTGATGTCGCTGGTTGTGTACAGTCGACTAGTAATGTACATACTACCCCTTTGTTATATTCAGAGTATAGCAGAGAGGTAATGTTATGGCCCTGTCCCCGGTCGGTCATCTCGACACTTTTTCTTCATAATTTTTGCAATAAACGACTTCTTTCCCTTAAAGATATATGATAGCCCAGATCGGTGGAGTGTTGCAGTGATGGTTGTCCTTCTGGAAGTTTCTCCCATCTCCACACAGGATCTCTGGTGCTCAGCCAGAGTGGCCATCGGGTTCTTGGTCACCTCTATTACCACGGCCCTTCTCCCCCGATTGCTCAGTTTGGCCGGGCGGCCAGCTCTGGGAAGAGTCCTGGTTGTTCCAAACTTCTTCCATTTAAGAATTATGGAGGCCACTGTGCTCTTGGGAACCTTCAGCAGAAATTTTTTTGTAGGCTTCCCCAGATCTGTGCCTCGACACAATCCTGTCTCTGAGCTCTGCAGGCAGTTCCTTCCACCTCGTGGCTTGGTTTTTGCTCTGATATGCATTGTCAGCTGTGAAACCTTATATAGACAGGTGTGTGCCTTTCCAAATCATGTCCAAACAATTGAATTTACCACAGGTGGACTCAAATCTAAATTTCAAGTGTCATAGCAAAGGGTCTGAATACTTATGTAAATATGATATTTCAGTTTTTTCTTTTTAATAAATTTGCAAAACTTTCTGAAATCCTGTTTTCTCTTTGTCATTATGGGGTATTGAGTGTAGATTGATGAGGGAAAAAATGAATTTAAACGATTTCAGCATAAGGCTGCAACATAACAAAATGTGAAAAAAGTGAAGGGGTCTGAATACTTTCTGAATGCACTGTATATCTTATATTCTAGTGATCATAAAAGGAAAAAGAAAGACATCTCAGAGCCATTTATATGTCCAAACCTTTTTGTACTTTCAGAAGAGATATTTTCAATCTATTGGATGAGAAAAATGAAATTGTAAAGGTTTTCTGGTTTTTTAACAATGACAATTTTTTTTTAATTGTACCTTCAAAACAAGGTGCGTAAATCAGGTGGAAATTTGCTTAATTCTAACTTGTTTCTTGTGAGCAGGGTTTTGTGAGAGCTCTAAAATGTCTGAAGAGAAAATTGCATTTTCAGAAATATTGTCCAGGTTCAACTTCTCCTCCCCAAACACACTTGAAGTGATCGAGGAGCCACCGGCGGACTCATAGCCTTCGCATTCAGGATTTTCACCTATTTGTTCAGCATCCATCACAGATGGGACACACTCAATACATATTTTTTCAGAAGTATCGCCAGTTCGAGTAACAGTAATAATTTCCACATCACTTGGTGTCGTTATTTACAGTAGACTGAGTTTATTCTTTCAAGAGTGTGCTCGCAATTGAAACTGAGCACTGCAATACCTGAGGAGGGGAATGGAGGTCAGTGGACTCTGGGAGGGCATTAGCTGGCAAAGAAGGACATAGGGCCTACATAACGGGGTGAGTCCTCACGAATACTTGCACAAAGGGAAGAGACACCAGTGTAGCAGGAAGCTTAGCTCCTGGCTCAGCATGGTTAGCAGAAGGTGAAACGGGTATTTTAGGGCATTTACTGAGAGTAACATGGCCTGCATTAGGAACCTCAGATTGAACATTGATAACACTTGCAGCTACAAGTGGTTCCTGTTGTAAAGGATCCTTGTTAAAAATTTGATATGAGATATTTTTAGGACAATATATTTTAACATGGTCAAATTACTCACATTTGTAGAACAGTAGAGTCTTCCTAGTAGCATACCACATGTAAGTATGTCCTTGTAGTTTAAAGGAAAGTTCAGTACCACATTAAAAGACCCGATGCAAGGTGGCAAGATGAATAACACAGATTTTTTTATTGACATACTTTGCTGATATTTCTCATTTTTTTTCCACCAAAGGACATCATCATAATTGGGCATCAATACAAATGAACCATACAGTGCAATGTGTGAGAAGGTTGGCACTTCACTTTTAATTGATGTTGAAAAAGTGATATTTCTGCAAAGACTTTCCTATGAACACTTCTGGCTGTACAATAAAATACTGGCACTTTATCATATGGAAACTATAGCCTGGTGTTGGCTTAGCGGCTAGGGTGCGGCTTGGGATCCCAGGATCCTGATTTCTGAATCCTAGTCGATCGTTGAATTAACACCAGGAGGGTTGCCTCAGCCTGTCATCCTTCCCAGGTCGGCAAATTGAGTACCAGTTCACTGGTAATTCCCTGTGTGTCACAAGAGGTGACTAACAGGGTTGGTGGCAGGAAGGGCATCCGGCCATAAAACATTGCTTCAAAAAGGGGACCACTGTGCCCGAAAAAGGTCAACTCCTGCTCTGTGGGGAAAAATGGCCTCTAAAGGTGTTTCTTTAATATGGAAACTGCTCAAAACTTTCTGTCCACTGACCAAGATTCACCTTATGGATCTAAGCAAATTATATATGGCTGCATTTTACTATCATGAGCTGTGCTGATAGCACAGAAAGCAGGTGAATCTGCCTGTGTAAGTGGGCAAGAAGTAAGTTTTGTCCAGGACTATATGGTACGTACTTTGAGTGCCATGTCTATGTATTGGCAATCTCCATAATGTCTTGATCTCCTTCTCAATTGGCAAAATATTTTCAGGTAAACCATTTTTCTCTAGTTTTATTGTGCTCATTAGCTCACCTGGAAAATAGTTCAGGTGAGCTTATGAGATGACCTATCTTCCATCCGTCCGTCCATCTATAAACACTTACAACTGTCTTCTCAAAAATATACATACATATCATCATCATCATCAGGTCGTTCTCGATCGGACATCTATATATATATATCTGTGCAGCGTCTGTCCTGTGTTGTCTTGTCACTGAACTACTTTCTCAAACTTTGGTGAAATCGTACCAAACTTCTGGTATGCACCTATCTCTCCCGTCGGTATGTCCTAAGGATATTAGTTTTTGAAAAAAATTCCTTTTGGGGCGGGGGGGGGGGGGGCACCTGAGCTGGTGCACCTGATTCTAATTTTAGGTATTGGAAGTAGTGATAAATGTAGGGGTGTACTTAATTTTTCCACATGCGAAATTTGCATTTATCTTTATTTAAATTATACAATGAACTTCAAAATGTAAATGTTTCATGATATTTGTTATATTATATCACCTTTATCTATCAATATTGTTGAAATGAAGATCAAATAGCTGTATGTTGAAATATGTTTAAAAAGTCAAAACTTTACATGGGGTGTACTTACTTTTTCACGTGACTGTATATATATATATATATATATATATATGTATATATATATATATATATATATATATATATATATATATATATATATATATATATATATATATATATATCGATATTATAATAGCCGTAGATGATTCTGTCTGTCTGTTGGGTGTCTGTCCGGGGTGTGGCTTACTCGGTTTGCAGAGTAGCTCCACCCATAGCTCCACCCATTCTGGGAGTGGCTTCATATAATTATAAATAAACAAATATCCACCATTTTATTAACTCGCATAGCTTTGAGGCCTGTTTTGTAGGCCCGTGGTGTCTTGCTCTCTCTCCCAGTTTTATTTCAAATCAAATTCGATATATCATTTCATTTTTCACAGTCGCTAACATAGTTTTAGACTCGGTTGAAAAAAAACGGGAAGAAAATCCAATGAAAGTTGCCGTTTATAGAACGAAATGAATTCTCAAACGCCTGTAACTTCAAGGCCATTGAGTCTCTCTCACGCCTTTATCTCCAATCTAACTCACCATATGATTTCATTTTTATCGATGGTTTCAGACTCGGTGTCAGCAATAATTGAGAACATTCCACACACGCGGGAAAATGCAGAGATATATTTTTAAAAATCGCGTCATGGTGTATCATACACCGCCCAACATGACACCAACGGCAACGTGTCGATATATATTAAAAATTCGCTTTTGC
>NC_136262.1:84498229-84528229 GCF_964187855.1 Myxine glutinosa
TGGTTCTAAGACATCTTGAAAAGTAAGTTCAGCCCCACAAAAAATATATTCCATATTAAATGCCAAGTCTGTATATGGTGATTTTACTTTCGTTGAACTCGAGGGAGACTAAGAAGAAGACCTGTTGGTTGAAATCTTGTTGAAAGAGCAATCAGAGATTGCAAACCCTCGCCAGGACGTATTTTCAGTGGTTTTAAGGCTTTTGTGTTAAAACAAATATGGCGGCCGAACCACGTGACCGATGACGTCATTTTTTTTTGTCACTAATTTATTCCGAGATTATACTCAAGAAATTTCATCTTGATTGGATGAAGTTTTGTGCTTGGCAAATTATGACGTCATAATAGAAGCACCTATGACATCATCATTAACATATTTTAATTCCCCATGGAGAGTTCTTTCCAATGAACCATGTCTCAATATTTTTTATTCAGCGCTTTCGGAGATATAGAGGTGCAATTTTTTTTCCGTTTTGCGAAGATGGCAGCCAAACAACGTGATATATGACGTCATAATTATCATTCGAAAATTATACAGGTGGAGTTGCACCTATGGTGAAAATTTCCTGTCAATCGGACCAACGGTTGCAGAGAAAATCATATTTATTCTGTGTGGACAAACAAACAAACAGACAAACAGACAGACAGACAGACATAGACCAACAGACAGACAGACAGACAAACAGACAGACAAACGGACTCAAATGCAATAACGTCTCCTCTGGCGAGGATAATAAACATGGAAAAAATTTCTGTTCACGATTCTCTCAAACACCTCCAATAGAGAGAGGGAGAACGTGAGTGACACGCATTGTTTTTCCCCTACACAGAAAACTTACATCACTTGCAGCACAAAGTTTACTGCTCCGCGTGATTCCATATGAAAGGAGCGTGACACAATTCCATCAGGGAAACCCTCATTCCTCCCATCCCCGCCCACTTTATCCCAACACCTTAAAGCGCCGCCCCATTCCTCGGAGCCCAAGGACTCCCATCAGATGAGATTGAATCGGTTTTCCAACCAAACGTCGGCCTATGCACCAGGACGAAACGGGTTGGGAATGCGCACCGATTCCCGCGCTTCGACGCCCATTGCATCGCGCAGAACTCGCCGCCAGGGCCCGACTCCCGTGGCCTCGTAACCGGAGAAGCCTTCAAAGAACACGGGGCGCTGTGTTTGTGTGTGCGGCGCTGCCTCGCCATCTCCATCGCACGTGCACAAACACGGGGGCGAGGCGCGTCATTCCACAAAGGAAACACGAGATCGGCCTCTTACCAACAGCTGCCGGCCTCCGGGACCAGGAATTCCAGTGATTGCGCCTGTTTTTGTTTGCGGACGACGAGGAGGGCTCTCGGCTTGCAGCCATTGTGAGCGTTACCTCGGCGAGCTTCGCCTTCTCAAACACACACCTTGGTTCATACAACACGTTAATCCATGAACCGTCACATTCAAAATACATTCTTATATGTTCTACTTGTTCTCAACTGTATCATCATCACTCGATACAATCCATATTGTTAACGTATGACAAACTTCTTACAAGTTGTGACGTCATCTCAGTTTAGATAAGAACCGATTGACTAATTCAAATATTTCACCCAATTGCGCGATTGTTCTCACTTTTTGCGAAAAACAAGTATTAAGGTACAATTGCTTTATTTTTTGGAAGATTTTTTTTTTAATGAAATTAATACAGAGATTATTCAACAATCGTAAATCACTTCATCAATCTCAGCACAATCGGAACCAAGAATTAACTCGAACGGCACTCAGTTGAGAGCACACCTCCACCTGGTTAGCTATATCACTCAATGGTGAAGAATCACTTAAAATTTTCTACGAGATGCATCCGGATCCGGATCTTCACCAAAATTGAATCGATTCTTCCTTGTCACACACACAACCTGTCCAACAAGTTTCGTCCAAACTCATCCATAACTTTTTGAGATATCCTGCTATATGTTGGTTTTGGCCCTATCTCCCAATCGTGAAGAATCACTTAAAAATTCAATAATTTTCATATCCGAATCCATTTTCAGATTTTCACCAAAATCGAACCTATTTGTCCTTGCCAGACACCCAACCTGTCCACCAAGTTTCGTTCAAATCCGTCCACAACTTTTTGAGATATGCTATGTATCGTTTTTGGCCCTATCTCCCAGTGTTGAACAATCACTTTAACAATTCTAGTAGCCGGATCCGAATCCCGATCTTCACCAAACTCTAATCATTTCGTCCATGTCCCATACACTACCTCTCCGCCAAATTTTGTCCGAATCCGTCCACAACGTTTTGAGATATCTTGTTCACAAACAAACAAACGGACAGACAGGCTTGAAAACATATCGTCCATCCACCCCTGGTGGCGGAGTTAACAATGTTGGAGAAAATTCGAGAAAGTATATATAGTTGTTCTTAAGCATCAAACAAAAAGGTCTAAAACCCCAGAAACCCAAGTGGATTGAGAAGCCAAAACATTATGTTTAACGTAATTAATATGTCAGCCATGAACACGTAATCAGGTACCTTGGTATTGACAATGGCTTGGGAAAACACACGTTTCCCTGTTTCTGTTTCACCGTTACAATTAGCGAGGTAATAGAGTTAAACATACATTTTAGTAGGTGTACCTACATTATCGGTGCACTTTGTTAGAAGTAGCAAAAAAGTGCAGCTGAGTTACAGACTTTGCATTCCTGGTCCTCCCTCTCCCCGCTGTCCACCATCGCTCTTCTCCCCCCTTCCAAATCTCCATCAGTCGCTCAGAAAGGGATCCAGCCCACCCATACGGAGTGCTGGCATGGGAAAGGGAGCCATGTGACAGTGTGTGGGAGAGCGATGCCGAGGAAATGGGAGGAGCAGCTGAATCGTATATACCTCTTAGTTCTTACCTGCTCTGGTGGAGGAATCGAGACCTTGTTTGGATAATTTCGGTCATTCTTGTTGATTTCTCCCCACCCCCCCCCCCCCCCCCATGTTCAAAAAGAGTTCGATTAAAAGTATATAAGAACAATGACGTCGATGCAGATCATGTATGATGATGTCTTACTGACATGGAGGTAAATAAGAGGTCGTCATAATATTGCAAGCTTCGGTGGTATTGAGCGAGTGTAGAGAAGGATCCGTAGAAGTCACCTCTAGTACCTGGAGAGCAGCTACAGATGCTGCTCGTTTAACGTAAATGAGTCAAATTGCTGTAACTAATCTAAAAAATAAAAATAAAAACCGTGAAAGGGAAATATTCGGCCCGACGTTCGTTGTAATCACACTCGGTGCACGCACAATATTGTCACGTGTAAGCAGTCCCCCCTCGTCTGGTGTTGGCCGGTTAAGACCAGATGGCTTAAGATCCTGAGGTCTTGAGTTCAAGCCCCTGTCGTGCCGTTAAATTAACACCAGACGGGTCGACTGAGCCTGCCGTCCTTCCAAGGTCGGCAAAATGAGTACTGGATAGCAGGTAAGGGGGCATTGCATCGGCAGGTACACCCACACCCCCAGAAAATGATTCAGCCAATCAGCCACAGGCTGCATACCAGTAAAAAGGTAGCCCCTGCTTAAAAATAAATAGACTAGAACAGCACTCATTAGAGAGCATACCTCCACCTGGTTGGCCATATCACTCAATGGTGAAGAATCACTTAGAAAATTCTATAAGCTGGATCCGGATCCGAATCTTGACCAAAATTGAATCGTTTCTTCCTTGTCACACACATAATCTGTCCAACAAGTTTCATCCAAATCCGTCCATAACTTTTTGATATATCCTGCTACGTGTCGTTTTTGGCCCTTTCTCCCAATGGTGAAGAATCACTTAAAAAGGTAAATAATTCTCATATCCGAATCCAAATTCAGATCTTCACCAAAATTGAATCGAATCGTCCTTGTCAGACACCCAAACGGTCCACCAAGTTTTGTCCAAATCCGTCAACAACTTTTTGAGATATCCTGCTATGTATCGTTTTAGTCCCTATCTCCCAATGGTGAAAAATCGCTTTAAAAATTCTAGCAGCCGGATCCGAATCCGGATCTTCACCAAAATCGAATCATTTCGTCCTTGACACATACGGGACATCGCTGCCAAATTTCGTCCGAATCCGTCCACAACTTTTTGAGATATTTTGTTCACAAACAAACAAACGGACAGACAAACGGACAGACAGGGGTGAAAACATAACGTCCATCCACCTTTGGTGTCGGAGGTAAAAACGATGTCTGCTCAGAGACAGAAGCTGCTTTCACATGCTCTGCCTTCGGAATCACAAAGTGATGCGTCTCTCCCATACCAACAAAGCTTCATTCCCGAGCACTTGGCCAGTGACACGCCGTCACGAGACAAAAGGTCGCGTGACTGATGAGCGCTTAAAAAACAAAACGGGCAAGAGCGCGAGCTTGTCTGCGAGACGCCAAGAATGCTGATTCAGGTGTCAATCAGCTTGGCCTCGGTAGGTTTAATTACTCAGTTAAAAAGGGCAATCAGGCCGCAGATCGAGCACCAAGTGAAACGCGTTTTCTTATCTCAGTGTGAGTCGGTTTAAACATGCCCTTTGTTATAACGATGCGTTCGGTGGGTGTAAATGGCGGTGAGACTATAGAAGCCGCTGCCCCGCTCGTGCTGCGTCAATAACATGTTCGCATCATCGGGAACGTTTAATTTAAACGATTCGCCGTTTCTGCCATACTTGTTTATAGCTTGTTCCGTGTGTGCATTCGGGTGCTCCTAACTAGTATGAAATTGGGAGTCTTGGCTGCGTTCAGTTAGCCAATGAATATCTGAGCACGATTCCAGACTCGTCTATTTATGATGTACTCAAAGTTGAAATATTCTTGACTCGCATCACATCTCCCCCACTGCCTTCCCCCCGCAACACTTTTCCCGAAACATCTGCCCTCTGCATCTCGCCTCCTTCCCTTTTTACTATTCCCTCCTCACAACATCCTTACCACTGCCTCCCCTTTCCTCCTGCATGCCCCTGCCCTCCTTTCTTTCCCCAATTGTGACCCATTCCCTTCCCTCCCCCCCTCGAGTCCAACTTTGGGAATGTACCACTCACTCCAAAAAAAAAGTACACTTTGTCTGTTAGTTGTCTCTTTAATAAGGCAGGGATAAGCCACTGATGGTATGCTCCTCTCCATTTCCCTCCCTTCCTCTCCTCCACCCACACATCCTCATTACTCCCCCGATGATGTATCCATAGACGCAGACAATTTGTTATTTGGTCCAAAGGGGTCTCCTCTTTAAGGTCCATGAGCGAGCGAGACCAGAAGGGAGAGCCTACCTGTCTGAGATGCAACGCCACCTATTTACAATGCACTAGAAGGCAGTTTCTTTTTGGAACCAAAAGCGCCATTGCATCAATTAAGAAGTCAGACTCTTCCTTCCCTTGTAAACGACATAGTTTACTTTGGAGAATCGCACAAATGACCACATAATGTCTGAGCGTTCCACTTTATATAAGATGCCGACGCACCTGATGCCAGTAACTACAACCTGCCCGCTAATTTATAGCTAGACAGGAGGCAATTTGGCGCTTTCCACATTGATATGGAAGAGTCACTCAAAGAGTTTGACAGCTGCTGGATGCCCTGACGGAAGACGTAGCTGGAAGTTGCCCCTGGGGCGGGCATGTCCGGATCGGCAGCCCCGGCTCAGAGCCGCCCTGGCCGAGCAACCCAAATGCCAACGAAATAAACAAGGCGACCTATCACCCCGGGCTGCCGCGAGCTGACCTCCAGCGCTCGCCCCTGTCTGAGGCTCTCTGTTTGCGGCGGACAAAGAATGGCTGTTTGGGCAGCAGGCAAGCACAGCCCAAAATGCCTGCAAGTTGAGACAAAGCGCTGGTGTCCACTCGGTGTGAGAGCTTTTGTGCTTAGTTTGGGTCCAGGCGTTGACGTTCGCTGGGGTTTTACTGGTGCAAGACCTCATTGCATGGATCATGAAACCGAACCTTACAGTCCAGGAGAGCAGTCAGATCTACACGACCTGTGGAAGAGATCGACATGGGGGAGGCGCTAGGGAGTGAGACACTAAGTGTTTGTGATGTGCTCATGATGTGCCTTACACCCTTCGGCGGGTACCAGGTCAAAGCTGTTCGGGTTTAAACGATCCCAGTCAGAAATTGATGAACGATAGCCTCCTTCGAGGTCTTCACTGAACAACTTCATCTGTTAATAATGATAGTGAAAGAACAAGGTGTTGTGCTTGATTGACAAACAAGAGAAGCTCATGCACCCTCATTGGCAGCATCAGCGACGAGGTCCAGCGTGGATCAGCCTAAAGGATGAGCTGCTCTCATTATAGCGAGACTTTGCCATGGGGTAACTACGCTGCTCGTTACGTATTGGCATGGAGTAACTATAGGTTTTTTTGCGCATTCGAGTGGATTAACCAGGCTTGTTAAGTGCCCACATGGAGTAACTAGGCTCGTTGCTAGCTGGCAAGGGTTAATCAGACTCGTTACGCATCGGCACAGAGAAACCAAGCTTATTAGACAACGGTATGGAGTAACCAGGCTCATTACAGACCAGAAAGTAGTATAGCCAGGCTCGTTAGACTGGTATGTAGTATTCAGCTTGTTACAGACCAGCACCAAGCAACAAATGTCGGTAGACACTGGCAGGAAATACTCATTATCAGAGCGGCGTGAACAAACCATGAGGCTCCATATAGACCGGTTCAGTAGAGAAGAAGAAGATTTAACACTTAGCCCCAATGTTTATGACACAAAAACTCAGGGTTCAAATTATAGCCTTCGGACTGCGATATTTATCCTTTTTGGAGCAATAACTTATAAAAATGATGAACAATTTAACATTCATTATTTCCAAGAAACAAGATCTTACCTGTCCAATTCAATTTTGTAATAACTCAATGGGATGTATTTTAACATTATTTTATGGTTTATTATTATTAATACTGAATGACAATGATACATTCGATTTGCCTTCTGAATGTAAATTAACAAAGATAAGATCTGAAGAAGAGAGAACGAGGAACATTACCTCCATCAAGGGCTCATGTTTTTATTTAAGTTATGCCAAGATAACTCTTGCTGATTGGCATTTTACTTGGCAAGGGAATTGTATACAAAACAGACATCTGAACCTTCCACAAAGACACCTGAACATTCAAATATTCAGTTATACCACCATTTAGTACATTACAGCATTAAGGGACACACACACACACACACACACACACACACACACACACACACACACACACACACACACACGGAGGTGAATACTTGAGACCTTGGAGGGCTTTGTGCCATCTGCTAAAATCCGCATATGGAGATAATAGTCTGGTTCCTTTTTCAATAAGGTAGTACACCCGTTCCTCACCGGGGTGGCGGGAAGTGTCATTCCTCTCTAGGATATATCGATTACAGTAGCTCTATGGTCAGGCCTCAAGAACATGTGGAAGGAGGGGGGGGGGGGGGGGGGGTGATTAGTGACCAATTTTTATTGTAGAGCGCTCACCAAGTGGCTTATGCATTCGAGCAAGCACTCCATCCAAAACCATTGATAAGGAATGGCTGGCTTGGCTAGCTGCTTGGTAGATGAACACACCCCGGGTTTCCTCATTTTCAGTTTCATGTTGAACAGCAGTAGCAACTCTTTCAAACGGTAATCATATCCATTACATGTTTGTGGTTTATAATATTTTTTATTTCTGGTATTGGTAGGGGCCGGTGCTCCCACCAAAAACGCATGATAAGCTATTTATGAACATCAACACAGCGATCTCTGATCATCAATTTCGATTCAGACCAGGTCATTATACTCTGGACATGTTGCTTTTGCTGTCTCAACAATGGATGGAGGTCCTCAATGCCAAACAGGAAATCAGAGCTGTCACCCTTGACATATCATGTGCCTTCGATATGGTCTGGCACCCCGCTCTGCTCACCAAACTCTCCTCCTATGGTGTCCATGGAAATCTCCACGCATGGCTTGCAGACTTCCTCTCTGGTTGTAATCAACATGTGGCGCTGAATGGATTTCTCTCATCTCCCATTCCTGTTCAGGCTGGAGTTCCCCAAGGCAGTGTTCTGGGCCCTGTCCTTTTTCTGGTCTTCATCAATGATCTCTCTGACTCTCTTGAAAATCCTCTCTTTTTCTTTGCTGATGACTCTACTCTCTGTCGCTCCATTCCTCATCCCTCAGTTCGGCAGTCTGCAGCCTCCTCACTCTCTGCAGACCTGGACAAAATCACAGACTGGTCAAACAAGTGGAACATGTCTTTCAATCATGACCAATCTCACACTCTCACTTTGCCTCTCCGAAAAGACCGACTGGACAACCCTCCCATCTACTTTCTGAATAATCCTCTCCAAGAAGTTCTGTCACTCAGGCTTTTGGGTCTCACAATCTGCCCTGATCTTTCCTGGGAAAACCACATTTCCAAGTTGGCCTCCAAAGCCAGTCGCCGACTGGGCATTCTCCGTCGTGCGAAGTCCTTCCTTGGCACACCTGAGCTCCTCACCACATACAAGGCTTTCATCTGCAGCTCAATGGAACACTGCTCTCCCCTCTGTGCTGGTGCTCCTGCCTCACACCTAGTTCGGCTTCACGCGGTTGAAACCAAAGCTTTCAGAATCATTGGAATCTCTCGCGATTAAGCTAACTATGAGGGCCTTTCACTCACTCATCGCAGGCAGGTTGGTGAACTTTCTGTCTTCTACCGACTCATCTCCGGCCTAGCTCCCCAAGCTCTGTCTGCGCACTGTTCCCCAAATATTCCTACAGGTCGCACAAGATATGCCAGCAAACCTCTCCTGGTGAAACTGCCAAAATCAAGACTCTCTGCTCACCTTCACTCTTTTATTCCTCTTTTCTCACACCTCTGGAACAAACTACCTAACTCTCTTCAATCCCACTCCCCCCTCCAGGTCTTTAAAACAGCTGTTCTCCACCATCTCTTATCTTCCCCCATCCAAAACCTTCATCTTTTCTACCCCCATTAATTTCACCCCAGATCCACTTTTTTTGAAATACCAACTTCTTTCCTGGAATTTCTATCAGTGTCCGTGTGTTGTATACTTCTCCCCCCCCCCCCCCTTCCCACGCCTCCTCCCCCCAAGCCCTCTCCCTCCCACAGATCTCCCGATGTCCCTGTTCTCCACTGTTGTACTCGTGTGCTTCCCTCTCTGTCCCCATCTTGTCTCCCGCTCCCTTTGATATATGTTTTTTTATGTGTCCGTTTTTTTGTGCGATTAATTTTAGCTCTTACACGAGCCTCGATCTTGTATACAAAAATAATAATAATCAGTGACACCATAAACTCAGCATATGAATGTTTCAGCAACTGAGGTAGTAACAGGTGTTAACTTCCCCTTGCCTAGACCATGTAACAGTTGATGCTGTTCCTGGTATACCTTCCAGGCTGTCTTCTTGCTGTGTCCCAACAGTTGCGATACACTGTCACAGCCAGTGATGATGGTGCCAGCAATGTGTCAAAAACCTATTTAGGTAGCCTCTGGTGAACTTCATAAATTGGAATGTACCTTGGCTTCTTGGATGTGTGTGTATATATATATATATATGGGAGCGTACGCTGGATCAGCACGTCGCTGCGTCCTTGGACGACTCATCAGCACCACCCTGACACACACCACTGTATGTGCTACGGAATGAGGCGTTTTTACGGCGGCCGGAGTGCAAATCCTGCCACCAACCTCCTTGAGAGAGGACCCAGTAATGTACTTGGATCTACCCGACTTCATCCATAGCTGGGTACAATTCATTTGGCTATAGTGTGCTATTATCGCGGAACGATACCACAATATAGTCTACCTCAATGTTTATAAAGCGTAGCACCAAACACGTATCTGCCTCGTTATGGTTTGCTTGCAGTGCAGACACATCCAGTTCTGGATCAGATGACTTAACACCAGTAATATCTCAGAGACCTCCAGCCACTACAACGATCTTGTTCTCAGGAGGATGTAGCACTAGCTGTTTGGTTGGTATCCCTGATAGGTAATGTTTGTTCTCATCTAACGAGATCAAGCTTGACCAGTTATACTGCGTAATGGAACGGAGGAATCTGTCATGACACGTCATATTGGTCGAGAGCCCTTGCTTCGTTTCTTCCTGGTAACATCTTTGATGGAATGCCGTTGGTAATGATCATATGTGACATTAATTGGGGTGCATCCTGCACCCATATTCAGTACAGACTTCACAAACACATTCGCATAGCCACCAAACATAGTCACATCATGTGGTTTACCTATAGCCATCACCAATCCAGTGGTTCCCGGCAATATCACAGAAGGTGGAGTAACCAGATCCCTGCTTAGGACATCAGTGAAGATAGATTTGGCCCAATGTCCAGCCCATCTCAGCCGGCATTTCACCAATTTCTCCGTCAAGCTCATCTGCACACCAATCTCCTTCCTCAGTTCATCCATTCTCCTTCTATCCACCCTCTTCACTCCCACAATCCTCCTGACCCAGTTGTTCTCACAAACCTGCAACTTCTGTTGTCGGCTCTCTTTCCGTGCCACCGTCTCCAGACCGTAAAGGTAGGCCGGCATTACGCATGACATCAGAACCTTTCCATTCTATCTCCTTGAATTCTTTCTGTCTGCAATTACACCTTCCACCCTGCTCCACGCATTGACACTCACATGAATCTTCCTCCGCTCCTCTGCCTCTGCCTTCCCATCCCCAGTCACTGTTCCCCCCAGATACATAGACCGATTTCCTTGTCTGATCTCCTTCCCCTCTAACCTGATATTCATTAATTTTTCTGCTGCCCAACCCATATCACCTCCATCTTCTCCATACTCATTTTCAGCCCATGTTTCTCAAATGCCTCCTTCCACTCCCCCAGTACTTCCTGCATCTCCTGCCCACTCACCACCACAAAAACCAGATAATCCGTATATTATGTCTTCCCCATAATCTTTCATGTTTACCTTCCTGCTTACCAACTCCATCACCATGATAAACAGAAGTGGGCTGAGAGCACCTCCCTGTCTCAAACCGATGTTCATGTTCAAAAACTGACAACTTTTGTCAGTTCAAACCGACAATTTCTCCGACATCCCAGGACCAACCAAAACTCTTCCCTTAATTGTCTTGTAAATCCCTTCATTCTCTTGTAAATCCCTTCCTCCAACCCAACCTCTGCTTCTGGCATTCCAATTTATCTCAATGTTGCCATCACCACCTCTCTCTCGAGACAGTGTTGTAGGCCTTCTCCAGATTCACAAATCCCAATGCTGTTTCACCTTGCACCCCCAACCTGTTCTCCACCAGCTGCCTCAGCACAAACATCCCATCCGCTGTTCCCCTACCCTTTCTAAACTCCTACTGCTCTTCTCCAATCTCCTTCTGTACACTCTTCCTTATCCTCCCATCCAGAACCCTCTCCAGCACCTTCGTGACGAAGGAGTGTAATGTCCCTGTACTTCCCTGGATCTTGAATATCCCCCTTCCCCCTCCATATTGGCACAATTAACCCTGTCCTCAACTCCTCCAGAATTGACCCATCTCTCATACATATATTCAACAACCTCTTCACCTGACTCCGACTTCTCTCGCTGCAATTATCATCTCTGCAGGCACCTCATCAATGCCTGGCACCCTGCCCCCCTCTCTGTCACCATCTTTAATCACCCCCACCCCCCACTTTCATGTAATTACTATCCTCATTCCTTCCACGAGCCAATTGAAAGATCATCTCCCTCCAACCATCCTCTTCAAGTTGTTGTACACCTCATCTTCCATATCATTTGTCGCCTTATCCACAGCTCTACTTGCTGCCTTCTTATTCTACTCATAGAGCTGCAGCAACCACGCATCCGGCTGCCTCCGTCTATTCTTGATCTTCTCCATCCGCTTCCAAACCTACTTCTTTGCACCAACTAACTGCCTTCACTACTTCCTCCGTCCACCATATCTGGTTTCTCTCCATCAATGATGCACACTTTCCTGACGTCCTTCCACACAACAGTTCTGTAATTCCCCTAAATGCCTCTCCATACTTCTTCCACTCCTCCAAACTTTCTGCTTTTACACTAAGTTGCTCATACCTGGCCCTCGCCGTCTCCTTCTAATCTACGGCGATGTTTCCCCTACACTTCCCCCACCTAAGAACCCTCCAATCCCTGCTCTTAACCTCCCTCCTTTTCTTCATCCTCAGCACAAACACCAAAGGCTTGTGCTTGATGATAGCATGCTCTCCCACCACTGCCTTGCAATCATTAACACTCCATAGCTGTCGCTTCCTTACCACTAAAGCGCGGCGTTACGCGCGCTGCTTGTGAGCAAGGAGGAAGCGGACAAGCGGTAACATATAAACGTCTTTATTGTAAGACTACACTGTAACACTGTCTGTCCCGGGCTGGGCGCCCGGTGTATATCATGAGGCCACGCCTACCCCTGGTGCGTGGCCACCGCCCACTTGGTGCGCGGAATGATGTCACCACGCCAGTGGGCTTTTGTGTCCGCCACACGCGCCCCCCCAGAATTCCCGCGCACCTGGAGGGCCAGTTTGCGGGGCAGACGAATGACCCGGCCGAAGCGCCCCCTGGCGATCGGCGGCGTCCGGGGTGCAGGGATGCCAGGTGGGATGCCCCTGGCTGCCCCTGGGGATGGGTGCAGGACCGGGGGGCGGCGTGGCGGCGGGGCTGGGCGGTGCCGGGGGTCCGCCCGCAGGAGGGCGGCCCCGACGTGGGGGTCGGGCCACTGGCGGTGGATGGTCCACATCGAGGTGGGCCGGCTTGAGGCAGTCTACCGAAACGCGGTCAGGAGTACCGCCGATGTCCAGGGTGAAGTGCTTCGCCCCGGTCTCCAGCACGCGGAAAGGCCCGTCGTACGGGGGCCGCAGTGGTGTCCGATGGGCATCGTGGCGGACGAAGACGTACTCCGCCGTGCGAAGCTCCGGGGCGACGTGCGTCGGTGGGTGCCCGTGGCATGCCGTTGGCACCGGGGCGAACCTCTGGGCGGTCTCTTGTAGAGCGGAGCGCTGCTGTGCCGCGGACCATGGTGCCGTGGAGTCGGGGAGGAACTCGCCCGGCACCCGCAGCGGTTGCCCGAAGACCAATTCCGCCGCGGATGCGCGCAGGTCCTCCTTGGGCGCCGTCCGGAGGCCCAGCAGGACCCAGGGGAGCCTGTCGACCCAGCCGCCGTCGCGGAGGGTGGCCCGGAGCGCGGCCTTCAATGAGCGGTGAAATCGCTCACACAGGCCGTTAGCCTGGGGATGGTAGGCCGTGGTTCGGTGCAGCCGGACCCCGAGCCCCTGCGCAACCGCCCCCCAGAGCTCCGAGGTGAACTGGGGGCCGCGGTCGGATGAGATGTCTGAGGGGGCGCCGAACCGGGCGACCCAGGTGGCGATGAAAGCCTGCGCGACATCGGCCGCCGTTGTCGACGCCAAGGGCACGGCCTCCGGCCACCGGGTGGTGCGGTCCACCATGGTGAGGACGTAGGTGAAACCCCGCGAGGGGGGCAGAGGTCCCACCAGGTCCACGTGGACGTGGTCAAACCGGCGTTCCGGCACCGTGAACGGGGCCAACGGGGCCTGGGTGTGCCGGTGCACCTTGGCGCGCTGGCACGCGAGGCACGTCCTGGCCCAGCCGCGGACGGCCTTCCGGAGGCCATGCCAGACGAACTTGTCGGCGATCAGCCTTTGGGAGGCCCTCGCGCCCGGGTGGGACAGGCCGTGGATGGCGTCAAACACCTGGCGCTGCCAGCCCGCGGGCACGATGGGGCGAGGACGCCCGAGGGAGACGTCGCACAAGAGGGCCGCGCCCACGCCGTCAAACGGCACCTCGGTGACGCGGAGGCCCGTGACGGCGGTCCGCAAGGCCTGGACGTCGGGGTCAGCGGCCTGGTCCGCTGCAATCCGGGCATAGTCGATGCCGAGGTGGACTGCGTGGGCGACGGCCCGGGAAAGGCAATCCGCCACCGGGTTGTCCTTCCCCGCGACGTGCTGGATGTCCGTCGTGTACTCGGACACGGCCGAGAGGTGACGCTGCTGCCGGGCCGACCACGGCTCGGTGACTTTGCCCATCGCAAAGATCAGCGGCTTGTGGTCGACGAAGGCAGTGAACGCCCGGCCCTCGAGCAGATGGCGGAAGTGCCTGACCGCCAAGTGAAGTCCGAGCAACTCGCGGTCGAAGGTACTGTAACGGCGTTCGGGCGGGCGAAGCTGCCGGCTAAAGAACGCCAGCGGTTGCCAAGCTCCACGCACCCATTGCTCATGCACTGCGCCCACCGCGTAGTCCGAGGCATCGGTGGTGAGGGCGATCGGTGCATCGGGCGCCGGGTGCGTGAGCATGGTGGCGTTAGCCAAGGCGAGCTTCGCGCCCGTGAACGCCGTGTCCATCTGCTCGGTCCAGGTAACGTCGCCTTTGCCCGGCTTACCTCGGAGAGCTTCGTGCAGGGGGCGCAGGAGCTGGGCGATACGGGGCAGGAACCGATGGTAAAAGTTCACCATGCCCAGGAACTCCTGCAGCCCTCTGATCGTGCGGGGGCGCGGAAACCCCTTCACCGCCTCCACCTTGGCCGGTAGGGGGACGGCTCCGTGCCTGGTGACACGGTGCCCCAGAAAATCGATTGTGGCGGCGCCGAACCGGCACTTTGCGGGGTTCACAATCAGGCCATGCTGGCCCAGGCGTTCGAAGAGCGTGCGGAGGTGGCGTAGGTGCTCTTCGCGGGACGCGCTGGCGACGAGGATATCGTCCAGGTAAACGTAGACAAAATCCAAGTCGCGCAGGACGCTGTCCATCAGTCGCTGGAACGCCTGAGCCGCATTCTTCAGACCGAAGGGCATGCGCAAGAACTCGAAGAGTCCGAATGGCGTGATGACCGCCGTCTTCGGGACGTCCTCCGGCCTGACGGGGACCTGATGGTAGCCGCGTATGAGATCCACCTTCGAGAAGAAGGACCTGCCCGCCAAACGGGCGGAAAAGTCCTGAATGTGGGGGACGGGGTAGCGGTCGGGAGTCGTGGCGTCATTGAGACGGCGATAGTCCCCGCACGGTCGCCATCCCCCGCCGGGCTTCGGCACGATGTGCAGCGGCGACGCCCAAGCGCTCTCTGAGCGCCGAACGATGCCGAGTCGCTCCAGGGTAGCGAACTCCGCTTTTGCCACCGCCAGCTTCGTCGGCTCGAGGCGGCGTGCCCGGGCGTAGACCGGTGGCCCGACGGTGGGGATGTGATGGGCCACCCCGTGCTTGACGGCCCCCGCCGAGAAGGTGGGCCGCGTGAGGGCCGGGAAGCCGGCGAGGAGGCGGGTGAATGCGTCCGCTGCCGGAAGCGTACAGACCAACGTGGCCGGAACCGAATCGTTCGGCAAGCCGCTTGGCAAGCCGCTCGTTGAGCTGGGCAACGCACAAGCGAGCGAGCTGAACGTCTCGGCCTGGACAAGCCGTCTGCGCTTGACGTCGACCAGGAGCCCATTAGCGCACAGGAAGTCCGCGCCAAGCAGTGCCATGGGCACATCGGCGGTGACGAACGTCCATCGGAAAACCTGCCCTCCAAACCGCAGAGAGAGGCAGCGTTTTCCGTACGTACGGATGGGCGTCCCGTTCGCGGCAAGCAGCGCGGGGCCCCCACCCGCGGCGTGCTTGTCTGACGTGCCGGCGGGAATGACACTCACCTGCGCTCCCGTGTCGCACAGGTAACGGCGCCTGGAGAAGGTGTCCGTTATGAACAGCAGGCTGTTCGAATGGCCGGCGCTCATCGCCACTATTGAGCGCCGGCCCGGGCGTTTCCCGACCCGTTGAAGGAGCACGGCGGATGACACCGCCGAGCTTCGTGGCCGAACTTGGCATGGAACCAGCACCAGGTGGTGGAGCTGGAGGAGCGCGGCTGGCTCCGCCAGGCCGGTGGAGTTGGCGGGTTTCCCCGCGGTGGCGGTTTTCGCCGCGGCGGTGGGCGGGGCGTGGCGGCGTTCACGAGGTGCGTATCAGCATGCTGCTGAACATCAGCGTGCTGTAGAAGCTGATGCTGTGGAACATGCTGCTGAACATCAGCGTCGAGGGCCGTGACGGCCACGCCGACGCTCGCCCGCATGTCCGAAGCGGCGAAGTACCTGTCCGCCTCGGCCGCCAATGCTCGGGGTTCCGTTAGCTCGGTCCCGGCCAACGCGAGGCGGACCTGCGCTGGAAGTTGGCGCCGGAAAAGCGCCCGGAATAGCGAACCGGGGGCTTCGTCGCCCAACAGTGACAGCATATGGTCCATTCGGACCGACGGGCGCGTCTCACCGAGCTCGGGGAGATCCAGGAGGCGGTCGGCCCGTGCGTCGTCCGTAAGGCCGAACGTGGCTAGGAGTAGCCGCTTGAGTGCCTCGTACTTGTGGCCGTTCGGTGGGTGGCGAAGGACGGACACAACTCGAGCGGCCGTGCCGGGCCCGAGGGAGGCGACGACGTGGCAATAGCGCGTGTCATCGCCGGTGAGGCGCCGAAGCTGAAATTGGGCTTCGACCTGGACGAACCAGACTTCGGCCTGAGCCTCCCAAAATTCCGGAAGTTTGACGAAGTCGGCCATGGCGATGGCGTCGCGTGTGGAAGGATCGCTCCAGCAGATCCAACGTCGAGGGTCACCAGTAAAGCGCGGCGTTACGCGCGCTGCTTGTGAGCAAGGAGGAAGCGGACAAGCGGTAACATATAAACGTCTTTATTGTAAGACTACACTGTAACACTGTCTGTCCCGGGCTGGGCGCCCGGTGTATATCATGAGGCCACGCCTACCCCTGGTGCGTGGCCACCGCCCACTTGGTGCGCGGAATGATGTCACCACGCCAGTGGGCTTTTGTGTCCGCCACACCACCACCAAATGTAGTTCTGTTATGTTCTGTCGACTCCAAAAGGTAATATTGTGGCTTTCCTGCTTTGGAAAAAATGAACCAGCTGTGGCTTTCCCATTCTTTGCCATCAGCTCCACCAGCTATTGATCCTCTCTATTCCTCGTTCCACAAAATTCTTTGCCAACACATTCCTCTTCACCCGGCTCCTCCTACACGCCGCTAAAGTCCTCCACAATGTACAGCATCACCTCCATCTCAACCATTCCCATCATTCTCTCCAGTACGTCCCTAAATTCATGCTCTCCTTCCTGGACCTTGCCGTTTGTGGCCCACATACACGCATAACACACACCATTTGCCACTGTATCACCACCCATGCCGTAACTCTCCATCCCTCCTCCACCTGCTTGCTGATCTCTGCCGATATTATTTTTCCTACCCCATTACTCCTTCTATCCCCACCTGCGTGCAACAGCTTGTATCCTTCTACCAATCTCCTCACCCTGTCTTCTTTCCATCTGGTCTCCTGCACACACAACACTTCCAACCTCCTCCTCTGCATCATCTCCACCACGTTGACCCCTGACCCCCCTCCCCCCAAATGATCCCACATTCAAACTACCTAGCGGAACCTCACTTCTGAACTGCTGCCTACCTGGCAGAACAAGTACGTACCATCCTCATTAGTTTGGGACACTCAGGTCACCAATGAGGAGCAGCAGCCGGATCTGACTGACCTGCTACCTTGGCTTATATGTGTGTGTCTATATATATATATATATATATATATATATATATATATATATATATATATATATATATATATATATATATATATATATATATACACATATATATATATAGGCAAGATAAAAAAAATGAGTTGGTGATCGTCCCCGCCCGACCCTACGAAACATACCCGACCCGAAACTTTTTTTATTTTTTATTTTGAAAAAAATCATTCAAAAACGATCTTTTCAGTCAAATTTGGCGCCGTTCTGCACCGCATGCGCAGTGCGTGCTGCGCAGAGCGTCGCAAGTGCCTCAGGCAACTTCACCCATTTTACGTTAGCCATTCATGGCGGCTATTGTGTGAGATTTTTCCCGCTGAAATCTGTATCGATTCGTGATAGAATCGGCTTGAAATGCCTATTGTGATCGCATCAATAGCCCGTGAGGGCTCTTCCAAGACGGTGCAGGACTGGTTTGCGTGCAATATCGAGTTGGATGTTACAATCTCGGACTTCTATGCAGAGTTCTCAGACGGCAAGTATGATGGGGATAGGGAGCCATTGCCTGACGATACACGCGGTACTTTTGTCAAAGTATTCGCCGGCCCCAGTAAAACCGACATGACGAAGGTTTCACCAGCTTGCAAAGTTTCTGATGTGACAAAGACTCTTGGCTCATTTCTCAAATTTGTGTTGGCTGCAGACACGGCCACGGATCACAGGATGGAACCCGATAGTCGACCAACTGTTTTTAGTGTCCTCATGAATGCTGCCCGTGATGATGCTTTTTGTACTTGGGTGCCAAGGTGCCACGGGCATGGTGTTTATCTGTTTTTCCGATGTCATGGTGGATATACATGTACAGGTGTCTTGCCCTTTCGCTACCAAGCTCAGCTAGGACATTCAACATCATCCAAAATCACACAAACACTGTGTTTCATAGAGATTTGGGCAATGTCTGTAAATCTGTGAGATGAATGAAGAAATTAAATCATTTTGAGGAGAAAGGAGTCTTTATTTCATATTTTTCCATGTCAACAAAACTCAATGGAAAGTAGGAAAAAAAAATAAAAAATAAAAATAAAAACCTCCCTCCCTACCCGAACTTTTGAGAAAAAAGGACGATCACCAACTCATTTTTTTTATCTTGCCATATATATACACTAGCAGAAGTACCCGGCATTGCCGGGTGGGGGAGGGGAGGGAAGGGGGAAGGGGAGGGGGGGGAACGGGGGGGAGGGGAGGAGAGGGTGGGAGGGGAGAAGAGGGGGGAGGGGGAGGGGAGAGGGGAGGGGGGAGGGGGAGGGGGAAGGGGGAGGGGGGAGGGGAGGGGGGAGGGGGAGGGGGAGGGGGAGGGGGAGGGGAGGGGGAGGGGAGGGGGAGGGGAGGAGAGGAGGGGAGGGGGAGGGATGGGAGGGGGAGAGGAGTGGGGGGGTGGGGCAGAGGGGGAGGGAGGAGGGGAGGGGGAGGGGGAGGGATGGGAGGGGGAGAGGAGTGGGGGGTGGGGCGGAGGGGGAGGGAGGAGGGGGAGGGGGGAGGGGGAGGGGGAGGGGAAGGGGTAGGGCAGAAAGGAAGGGGTAGAGGGGAAAGGGAGGAGCATGGGGGAAAGGGAGGGGGAGGGGAGGGGGAGGGGAGGGGGAGGGGGGTGGGGAAGGGGTAGGGCAGAAAGGAAGGGGTAGGGTGGAAAGGGAGGGGCATGGGGGAAAGGGAGGGGGAGGGGAGGAGAAAGGGGAGGGGGTAAGGGGAGAGGGTAGGGTGGAGGGGGAAGGGAGGGGGAAGGGTAGGGGGAGGGGGAGGGGGGGAAGGGTAGGGGGAGGGGGAGGGGGGAAAGGGAGGGGGAGCGGGAGGGAGGGGGAGGGGGAGCGGGAGGGAGGGGGAGGAGGGAAGGGGAGGGGAGGGATATAGATGGTTACTGGCAATTGATCACATCCACAAATGATGTAATCCACACAATTTATGTACTTTACATAACGTTAATAGGAATACATGGCCGTGTAGATGGGAAATACAGTTTGTTTGAAATAAATCACAAATATCAGATGAAAGTGAAAAAAAACCTATGTGGTGTGAATGGCAATGTTCCTCGCTGAAATGTGAAAAAACTGAATTTCGTGCGAACGCATAACTGTGAGATTATGGCGGCAAAGTTGGAACATCACGTGATTGCTCTGAGCGAATCAGCGCGCTGCTCTGCGACCAGCTGAGATTCCGTGTATAATGTTCCTCGCTGAAATGCGCTGAGGTAAATATGAATAAATAATTCGATATATTTTCACTTTTACGTTTTGCCTAACTCACTCGCGAACCCGACGAAGATCCTGAGCAAGGATCGCTACGTTATGCTAACGCTACGTTAGCTACGCTATGTTAGGCTACGTTCGCTACATTATGGCTAAAAATATGGATCTAAAGATGAAAGAAAAAAAACCTATGTGGTGTGAATGGCAATGTTCCTCGCTGAAATGTGAAAAAAACTGAATTACGTGCGAACGCATAACTGTGAGATTATGGCGGCAAAGTTGGAACATCACGTGATCGCTCTGAGCGAATCAGCGCGCTGCTCTGCGACCAGGTCAGATGCCGTGTATTATATTCCTCGCTGAAATGCGCTGAGGTAAAAATATGGTAAAAAAATATTATGAAATAAATTTTTTGGTCGGCCATGTTCTTCCCAGGCTCAATGGCCATGTCTGTGCCAAATATCAAGTACGTGAGCCTCTCCGTTTAGGAGTCTATCGGTAACATTACACACACACACAAACTGTGTTATATATATATATATATATATATATATATATATATAGGTGTGTGTGTGTGTGTGTGTGTGTGTGTGTGTGTGTGTGTGTGTGTGTGTGTGTGTGTAATTTAAGAGACAGGAATACATTTCTGCATGGGGCTAGCGTGAAAAATTCCTGACAACCTGGGACTCGATCCCAAGAAATTCCCATCACTAATGCAGCATCAGCCCACTGAGCAGTTAAGTCTTTGGGATAACCTCAGGAGTTTCGCACACCTGCAATGTAAGCCGACGTCTTACATGCCTGCTAGGCAAACCACAAGTGTCGTTGATTTTTATCTCCATATGTGTGTTTCAGAAGGTGGAATGGAATCCTTCCAGGCCTTGAAATATCCACCGACATGTTAATTACGGGATCACGATTCCTGGACAAAATTGTGAAGTTTTTGTATTCTCAAAGTTTAGTTCCGAGGGCTCTTTTCAAGGTCGTCACTGAGCCCTGGACAGCTTCTAATTGTAGTTTATTTGTTATAATATTCTCCAGGGATGGTTTTTTAAGATCCCAGTGAGTTTCTTTATTATCATTCTCGTTGCTCCAATTATCACTGGTACCATTTTGTGTTCTTCAGCTTCCAAGATCTTGTCACTCGATTCATGAGATTTTGATATTTGGTCATTTTCTTGATTTCTGCATTGTTTAGGCCAAAATCACTGGGTAGTGACACCTCAATTAGCAATGCCAGCTTTTCGTTTTTGTACCGAAGTACAATATCTGGTCGCAATGCTTTATTTTCTATGTTCACGCTCAATGGGATCATTAAGTCGAATGTGGGTGTTATTTCCTTGTTTTCAATGATTACTTTTCGTTCATGTTTCCATGAGTTTTGTGGAACTAGGATATCAAAGTGTTTGCAGATGTGCCACACTGAACAAACCTTGTTGTGCATTTGTGTGTACAGCTGCTCTGACATGAGTGTTTTTTAGACCCCGATAAGACAGCTCGTGCTTATTAACATGTAGGTTGTCAGATTGACTCAGTCCTGCCATCTCTTGTTTTAATTTTCTTTGTGGTGTGTGTGGTGTGTGCACGCGGTCGATATAATTTAATGAAAAGGAATAAATTCCCGTGTAGGGCTAGTGTGAAAAAAATCCTGACTCAATCAGGGACTGTTTCAAACATTTCATCACTGTTGGTGTTGAGTCATTCCCTATGCCCTCCAGGATGCTCCCAAAAGTGGGATGGAGGTATCAGCTTTTGAAAGTAGCTATTACACCTTGGTCCATGGGCTGCAGGAGGGAAGTGGTGTTAGGTGGGAGGAACATGACCAATCCACATCATGGACAAAGCAGTTGTCAAACCAGTCCCTGAATACAGCGGCAGGAACCCACGTCTTGCCGTTTGACCTCCAACAGCCAGGCAGGTGTTTCTTGTTTTTTGCCTTTAGAGCATGTGGATTCAGTGATCTGTAGAAAAGCATCAGTTTCACCATACAGTTAACAGAGGTGTTAGCGCAGAGGACAAGCGTTAGCATGTCCTTCACAATCTCATCACCCAGAGCAGACTTCTCCTTCTTCGAGAGGAAGGTCCAGGAAGGCATCCTTTTCCAGAACAGGCCTGTTTTGCTGGCATTAAAGACTTGCTGCAGGCCTGTATCCATTCTCCTCGATTAGCTTCTTAGGTTTAGGTGGCTACTGGAAAGTGGAAACGTGTTCTGCTGAGGCAGACTCCACCACAGTGTTCAGGATTGTATTTTCTTCATGTTTTCAAACCAGTCCTTTCTGGCAAAGTGGCTGTAGATGTGCTTTGAGGGTCATTTTTCTGCGTCTAGCCCTTAATCCAGACAGGGAACACATCTATTTTTTCAATGTTCTGGTCACATGGCACCGAGGCCACTTTCACACTTTTCAGTGCCCCACCCACAACAATAACCCTTCATATTCTGCATAACATTAAATAATTTACATATACATAATATTGTTACGGTCCGCGGATTAGATGTTATTTTACCGAGCAGAGGTATAACCGCGGCCGAACAGTTGTTCCCCGACTAAACCCGATTCACCCAAACGTTGGCCGTATCGCGCCACAGATACTCAATCTGGAAAACTCTAAAGCGACCGAATGCAAAGAGGAAGAAGAAGACGTACAGAAGAGTAACGGGGTTTATTATGTACACGTAAGCAAAAAGGAGCAGTCACGATTATATACAGGGACATGAGACTCAGGTGACACAGTGCAAATTATTAACTTATCTAACAGGCTTACTTAATACCCAGGACAGAACAAACGAAGATACAGACTCACGCGGGGAATGATAATAGGAATTGGCTGGAAGGAGAGGAAAGTCCACTGGGTCCGGCAGCACGATTCGCACGTTCTGCAGCCGCCGTTCCTTCACGGCCCTGCTCTGAACTGCCGTCCAGGCCCCTAAGCGGCTGGCGAGCGTTGCTGCTGCTGCTGCTGTAGACGCTGCCGCTGGCGCGCAAGGTGAGGAATATCAGGCTTTGTGCTTCCCTGGATGATCTTCTGCTTTTGGAACCTCACAACTCAGCCCTGCTCTGACGACCCAGCTCTTTTCTTTTCACCTCACCACGCAGCTCAGCTCAGCCTTTCAGCTCCTCTCTTGGACTCATCTGCTTGTCTCATTTCTTGGACTCATCTCTCCTTGGGGAACGCCCCGCGGCGGGTTATATAGGCCCCGCCCCTCAACCTTTGTGAACCTCCCCCAAACGCTCTTCCTCCGCCCTCTCAAACCAAACCCCTCGTGCTCGGTTGGTTGTTCGGGGCTGGCTCACTCCTCCCCTCTATGACGAGGTGGAGACACGCCCTTCTCCTCCGACCCTGCCTCGTGGTCAATGGCGGCAATTGGAGGGGATGTAGTTGGCAATGGCAATTGAGGCCTGGCAATGACGAAAGGGGGAATGGAGGTTTTGGGAATGGGAATGAAGGGAATCTACTCTTATTTCACTCGGTGCAATGGAGTGTCATTCTAATGGAAGACAAGGCCTTACTCTAAAACACATAATAAGATAGAAGCTACTGAACAAGGGCTTTATCGGGTCCTGCAATGTGGTGTTTCATGGAATAACTACCGAGACGCCCTTTGACCTTTACACTACGGAGGTATTTACAAGGATCATGACATTTACAAAGGGTGATCTTTACAACAATTTACACTACAACAACAACAAAAAAAAACCATTCTCATATTCACAACAATATATATATACATTCTATATATATATATATATATATATATATATATATATATATATATATATATATATATATATATATATATATATATATATACACATATACTGTATATATGTATATACAGTCACATGAAAAAGTAAGTACACCCCATGTAAAGTTTTGACTTTTTCAACATATTTCAACATACAGCTATTTGATCTTCATTTTAACAATATTGATAGATAAAAGTGATATAATATAACAAATATCATGAAACATTTATATTTTTTAGTCCATTGTATAATTTAAATAAACATAAATGCAAATTTTGCATGTGGAAAAAGTAAGTACACCCCTACATTTATCACTACTTCAAATACCTAAAATTTGAATCAGGTGCACTAGCTCAGGTGCAAATGATTAGAACATCGTGAGAGAGGATCTTGGAGGAACCTGTCCTATTTAAACCTCAGACATTTAGTTTGGTTTGCTCTTTGTTGATGAAGTGTGCGGCGTCACCATGCCAAGATCAAAAGAGCTCTTTGAGGCCTTCAGAAAGAAGGTTATAGATGCCTACGAGTCTGGGAAGGGATTTAAAAAGATCTCCAAACAATTTGAAATCTATCTTTCGACTGTCTGGAAGATCATGTACAAGTGGAGAAGATTCCAAACAACTGCCAACTTGTACAGGCCAGGTCGCCCCAGCAAATTAAGCCTGAGAGCAGACCGCAAGATGCTGAAATAAGTCTCGAAGAACCCCAGAATGTCATCACGGGACCGACAGGTAGCTCTTGCCACTGTTGATGTCAAAGTGCACGAGTCTACCATTAGAAAGAGGCTGCACAAATTTGATCTACATGGGAGGTGTGCCAGGAGCAAACCTTTGCTGTCCAGAAAGAACATCAGGGCAAGACTAAAGTTTGCCAATGAACACCTAGGCAAAGACCAGCACTTCTGGATCAATGTGCTCTGTACAGATGAGTCAAAGGTAGAGCTATTTGGCCACAGTACCAGAAGACATGTTTGGCGAAAACTAAAGACAGCATTTGACCACAAGAACCTGATACCAACTGTAAAGCATGGTGGTGGAAATATTATGGTTTGGGGCAGCTTTGCTGAATCGGGGCCTGGGCAGCTCACCATCATAGAATCCACTATGAATTCTTCATTGTACCAGAGGGTGCTTGAGGATAATGTGAGGCCATCTGTCGGAAAGTTGAAGCTCAACCGAGGGTGGACCTTGCAACATGACAATGACCCTAAACATACCAGTAAATCCACCAAGGAATGGCTGAAAAGAAAGAAATGGAGGGTTCTGGAATGGCCAAGTCAAAGCCCGGATCTAAATCCCATCGAGATGTTGTGGGGGGATTTGAAACGAGCTGTGCATGCAATAAACCCCTCAAACATCGCACAGCTGAAAGAATTCTGCATGGAGGAGTGGGCAAAAATTTCTCCCAGTCGATGTCAGAGACTGGTAGACAGTTATAAGAAACGCCTACTTGAGGTTGTTTCTGCCAAAGGGGGCAATACCACCCCTATTAGAGCCAAGGGTGTACTTACTTTTTCCACATGCGAAATTTGCATTCATGTTTATTTAAATTAAACAATGAACTACAAAATGTAAATGTTTCATGATATTTGTTATATTATATCATCTTTATCTATCAATATTGTTGAAATGAAGATCAAATAGCTGTATGATGAAATATGTTGAAAAAGTCAAAACTTACATGGGGTGTACTTACTTTTTCACGTGACTGTATGCCTGTATTAAACGAATTTTACGGATGCATTTACGGTTTTGATGTAGCTTTTCATTGAGATTTTTATTTCACAGTTTACAGTTATAGAAATTACAATTTTCAAATGCTAGACATTGATTGAGGTTGTTTTTTTCATTTTTATTTTTGACGTATATGTTTCCGTTTTTTTAACGTACATTTTCATGTACAGATGCTTTCCGATGGTGCTGTGATTTTTGCCGGTGTACTAGCTTCGATGTCCGTCGGCACGCCAAATTTCAGCTTTCTCCGACACCAGGAAGGTACTGAACATTAATATCCGTCAGTCAGTGAGTCAGTGCTTATAAAGAGCTTTATATATTTGATATATAAATATTATTTTTTGGTGTTGCTATTCTTGTGTTGTTTGGCAGAAATTATGTTGATAACGCAAACACGAATTACCATTTGCTGATAATTTTGTCTAAAAGTGTAATTATAGTTGAAATAAAAGACAAAGGCAACACGTTTTGGAAAGTTTAAAAATCTGATATCTGATGGTTGCATGTTACTTGGACGGTTTTGTCAGCTGTAAGTTTGTTTGATCGAGGCTCATTAGTTTATTGTTTTAATGTTTTTTTGTTTTTTTCAAACATTCGACCTTCTTGGTTCAAAAGTCCTTGCTTTGAGTCATATTACAAGGAGCACTTTTACAAACGATACATAGTATATCCATCATTTCACGTACATATGTGCAAAGATACATCCGCAATTTGGGAAACTGCTTACAGAGCTACACGCATGGCCTCGTGTTTTCCGCAAACGCTGCACAGGTTCAAAGACGTTTCTTGCGACTGGTAATTATGGGCGCAGTCTGGTGCAGTTTAAGCGCAATCGTGTTCCATTTAATCATATTATTCGCGGTGGTCGCCTCGAGCCAGGCCGTATAACCTGGTTCATTCGCCGTATATTTGTGCTGCACAAGTTTTCTTACATCACACACTCTTTAAATGCCAAATTTTCCAGTGCAGAAAATGTTTCCGTAGTTTTAAAAATACTTTTGGAGTGGAGGAGGTTGGTGGAGGGGTGAGTGGGGTGGATATGTAACCTCAGCATTAGACCTAGAAAGATATTCTGGTACAGATGTATAAAAAAAGATTATTGTATAAATCCTAAAGAACACACTCGTATATAATGATAAAAAGATTATTGCATAAATATGTAGGAAAGATTATCGTATAGATCAACAAAAAGATTATGTTTCTCGTATAGATCTAAAAATTTATTGTCGTATAGATGCATGAAATATATTCTTGAGTAGATCTACAAAAGTATTGTCATGTAAATCTATATAAAAAAGTGTCGTATGGGTTTATGAAAATTTTCTCAAAAAGATCTACAAAAATATTATCAGATAGATCTACAAAAATATTATTGTTTAGATCGACAAAAATATTCTCACATAGATCGATAAAATGATGCTGTACATTTCTATAAACAGATTCCACCCAGGTATCTAAACAAAGGTTCAATGGAATAGAAAACTGCAAAACAAAAGAAAAAAATTAATATATATATATATATATATATATAAATGACCTTCTTGGTGTCGTATATATTACTCATAATTAAGGAGATACACGTAGGTAATTGCAATTAGCTTATTAGAGGGAAAAATTTCCCGAGCCATTAATTTGACCATTGATGCAAACGCTTCGACGTCATTGCAAAGGTTGCGAAGTTTCGCAAGCAGTTTGTGCGCACAGAGTGCACGGAGTGCGGCCTTCCGTGCGCCCGTGCGACGATGCCTCGTGCCGCGTCCGTGCTCGGGGAGTGGCGAATGTGAGCCGTGCCCGAGGAGCCCGAATATACGGCATCTCCAAGACAGGTCGCTAGGAGCAGGCAGGCGGGCACCCTGCCAAGTACAACGGAGCAAACAATAACAGTTATTAGACGGCCGTCATTCCATCCGCTGCCCCAGAGCCCGGGTACATTTTGTTTCAGCCCAGTGTGAAATTAAACCCGCGGGGAACGAATGGGAACGCAACTTTATGCAATAGCCAACATGCGAAGATGCGTTTGCAGCTTTCAAATCGTGCAATTCACCTCCCCTCACTCCCTCTCCCCAACCCCCCTTCACTCCCCTCACCCGCTCTCCACACCTCCTCACTCACTCCCTCTCCCTAAAGCCCCTCACTCCATCTCCCCACCTCCTCACTCACTCCACCTCTCCCCACTCCCTCTCCCCCACCTCCTCACTCACTCCCTCTCCCCACCTCTCCTCACTCCCTCTCCCCACCTCCTCACTCACTCCACCTCCCCCCACTCCCTCTCCCCCACCTCCTCACTCACTCTCCCCACCTCCCCCATCACTCCACCTCCCCTCACTTCCTCTCCCCACCTCCTCACTCATTCCCTCCCCCACCCCTCCTCACCCCACCTCCCCTCACTCCCTCACCCCTCACCCCACCTCCCCTCCCCACCTCCCCTCACTTCCCCTCCCCACCTCCTCACTCACTCCCTCTCCCCACTCCTCCTCACCCCTCACTCCCTCTCCCCACCCCCTGCTCAGTCCCTCTCCCCACCCCTCACTCCCTCTCCCCACCCTTCACCTCCTCTCCCCACCCCTCACTTCCTCTCCCCACCCTTCACTTCCTCTCCCCACCCCTCACTCCCTCTCCCCACCTCCCCATCATTCCCTCTCCTCACCCCATCACTCCCTCTCCCCACCCCTCACTCCCTCTCCCCACCCCTCACTCCCTCTCCCCACCCCTCACTACCTCTCCCCACCCCTCACTCCCTCTCCCCACCCATCCTCACTTCCTCTCCCCACCCATCCTCACTCCCTCTCCCCACCCATCCTCACTCCCTCTCCCCACCCATCCTCACTTCCTCTCCCCACCCATCCTCACCTCCTCTCCCCACCCATCCTCACTTCCTCTCCCCACCCATCGTCACTTCCTCTCCCCACCCCTCACTCCCTCTCCCCACCCATCCTCACTTCCTCTCATCACCTCCTCTCCCCACCCCTCTCCCCCTTTTCCCCAAATTACCCACCCCCTGCTCGTGGGCTCGCTTATGGAGGTCCATAAGTTCTGCACGAAACGTGATCAACATCAAGTCTCTCAGTACAGCAAACGATTCATTACAATGGCGTGAAATACTTCTGAGTAAGTACACAGGGGGTGTTCACTTAATTCATGTTACACCGTTTACACCTATGAAATGCTATTATTTTGATATGATTTGTCAATCGTCAAAAGGTAAAAGGTGTTCATTGAATATTATGACTCAAAGTGATGTATTTTGCACCCAGAGACTGGGCAAACGCAATAATGATTACACAGCAATAATGATTATACATATATTTATACACACATATATTTATATATACTGCATAAACATATATTTATATATACTGCAAATACTGTACATATATTTATATATACTGCACATACACATACATATATATACTGCATATACATAGATTTATATATACAGCATACACATAGATTTATATGTACTGCATATCCATATATTTATATATACTGCATATACATAGATTTATATACAGTATACTGCATATCCATATATTTATATATACTGTAAATACATATACGTATTTATATATATTGTAAATACATATACTTAAATATACTGCATTTACATATATTTATATATACTGCATATACATATATTTATATATACTGCATATACATAGATTTATATACAGTATACTGCATATACATATATATATATATATATTTATATATACTGCATATACATATAAATATTTATACATACTGCATATACATATATATATATATATATTTATATATACTGCATATACATATATATATATATATTTATATATACTGCATATACATATATATATATATATATATATATATATATATATATATATATATATATATATATGTATATATGTATTTATATATACTGCATTTACATATATTAATATATACTGCATATACATATATATATATTTATAAATACTGCATATACATATATTTATACATACTGCATTTACATATATTTACATATACTGCATACACATATATTTATATATACTGCATATACATATATTTATATATACTGCATATACATATATTTATATATACTGCATACACCTATATATATTTATATATACTGCATTTACATATATATATATTTATATATACTGCATTTACATATACATATATATATTTATATATACTGCATTTACATATATTTATATTTATATATACTGCATATACATAGATTTATATATACTGCATATACATATATTTATATGTACCGCATCCACATTTTTATATATATATACTGCATATACATAGATTTATAAATACTGCATAGACATAGATTTATATATACTGCATATACATATATTTATATATACCGCATCTACATTTTTATATATATATACTGCATATACATAGATTTATAAATACTGCATAGACATAGATTTATATATACTGCATATACATATATTTATATATACCGCATCTACATTTTTATATATATATACTGTATATACATAGATTTATAAATACTGCATAGACATAGATTTATATATACTACATATACATATATTTATATATACTGCATATACATATATTTATATATACTGCATATACATATATTTATGTATACTGCATATACATATATTTATGTATACTGCATATACATATATTTAAGTATACTGCATATACATATATTTATGTATACTGCATATACATATATTTATATATACTGCATATACATATATATATATATAAGCCGCTAAACTGTCTACCCTGCGTTTGAATAGTGACCCAGGCATGAACTGT
>NC_136262.1:84530729-84543229 GCF_964187855.1 Myxine glutinosa
ATAAACATCACTAAAAGTAAATAATGACCTCAGCCAAAGTTCAAACGACGTGAGTTTAATCTCTACATGAGAGAATTCCACATAGCGATTTGGGCGGTGTATACGCGAACAGATCGCTGTCTCCGTCGATCTTATGTGCTACATGGCTTTTACTCATATATGTAGCTGCTGTTTGGATGAGGGCAATGACACATGTTATACCTATCGGCCCAAAATCCTTTTAACTGTTGACTTGGTAGTTTTTACAATGAAGGAAACATTAACAATGTTGTTAAAAGTTTATTTTGTGATTAATTTGTGATTGGAGTTATGTTGTTTGGAATTAAAAAAGAGATATCGAGTTCAAGTGAATGACGACATGTCGTGATGGTTTCTCCCTTCTAAACATGAACTTCGTGGAACGCCATATGCAGATTCGCCACGGACCCACGATCGATGTTTCTATATGTGAACGTATCCGTTTGTTTGTGAACGGGTACGTTTTTCATGGAAGTCCTTCACGAACTTGCTGTCCATGTCTGATGTGCGACGGAAGGTGCTACAGGAATGTGGAATTTATTGGTTTCATGCTTTAGCATTCGCCGTATCTGCTTTGCCTGTTTTCCCTCTGACCTCCCACCCGTGCGTAGCACGGGTATCTCACTAGTATATATAGATACATATATATATATATATATATATATATATATATATATATATATATATATATATATATATATATATATCAGTCACTATGCGACCTTCATATCATCAGTGGAGAACCGCCAGCAAGGTGTCCCATACAGCTGCTGCTGCACCTTGCTGGGAGCGATATGCTCCGCCTGCCACGCGGTGACGTTATCTCTGGTATCCACTCATCATATGGAGTCGACCTGGTTGCGGTTGGGAGTTACTAATAATGGTATCTGTAATCTGGTTCTCCAACCTAATGAGCGGACAACATGACGTCATCGCCATGCACGTCCGCCTTGCCTGCAAAGTTCCAGAGGAACCATCTAGCAGTGCGTCATTACGGATTATAAATACAGATACTGTCACAAGTGCATGCAAAACTCACAGTTACCGACCTATATATATATATATATATATATATATATATATATATATATATATATATATATATATATATATATATATACATATATATATGTATATATACAGACTTGGCATTTAATATGGAATATTTTTTTTTTCTTGACTTGGGTTTACTTTTTTTAACTCAGTATATCAATCTGGTGAGTTTCTTTTACACTTTGGTGATTTATTTGTTAAAAGAACCATGTCACTGATTGTCTGTCGCAGCAAGAAGTCAACAACAGGATTATATCACAGGTGGCGTGGCAAAATGTACGGACAGGTGCATTTGATGATTGGCTTCACAGTCGGGTATACAAGGGTTGTTGCGTTCTGTATTAGTGGAAAACAACTACTGCACGTCTCCAAAAGTTATTGCCGCTTCCTCTGGAGATGGTCCGTCAACTCGACAATGCTGTTTGTCATGGAGTGGTGGCTTTATGAAATTATGGCATGAAACAGCGTGCTATTGCTCGGCAGTATGGCATCACTCAAGGTCAGGTGTCAAAGATCCTGAAACGAAATGCTCAGAGGGGTGTCCCTACTCCAATACCGAGGCCAGGACGTCCCCACAGAACCACAAGGAGGGATGATCGCCAGCTGCACCGGTTAGTCCGCAATGGCCGTACTAAGTCAGCTAATCGGCTTAGGGCTGAATGGCAGCAACTGACAAATGTGCCTGTATCCAGAAGGCTAGTCAACCAACGACTGGTTCAAGCAGGCTATCGTGTCAGGCGTCCCCTGAGAAAGCCACGCCTGACCAGACAACACCACCAGCGCCAATTGCAGAGGGCCAGAGAGCACCGTCAATGGCAGCCAGGACACTGGAATCACGTGATCATCAGTGACGAGTCTAGATTTCTGGTCTATCGTCAAGATGGCCGCGTCCGAGTGCGCAGCCAAGTGCATGAAGCCTACAACAAAGATTATATAGTGCCAAGAGTCCAAGCTGGAGGTGGTGGGGTGACCATTTGGGCTGCTTTTCATGCAGGGGGAAAAACTGACCTGGTTGTTCTGCCTGGAAACCTGAACCAGTTCAAGTACAGGGCCATTCTGGAAGAAACATTGCTTCCATTTGCTCGTGCAGCCTTTCGAGGAAACTTTGTCTTCCAAGATGACAATGCACGGCCTCATCGTGCTCGCATGATCCAACACTTTCTTGCTGACCATGTTGTAGAGCATATGGAGTGGCCTGCCATGTCCCCGGATATGCATCCAATAGAGAACTTGTGGGCAGAATTAACGCGTCAAATCGACAACTTGGACCAGCAGCCCACCTCTGTGCGTGAATTGCAGCAGGCTATTGTCACTGCATGGCAAGCGATTCCTGTCCAAACCTTGGCAAATGTCGTGAACAGCATGCCTCAACATGTACGTGCTCTCCTGAATGTTCGTGGGGGTTACACGAAGTACTGAACTGTAATTTTACTGT
Source organism: Myxine glutinosa (assembly GCF_964187855.1). NCBI lineage: Eukaryota > Metazoa > Chordata > Myxini > Myxiniformes > Myxinidae > Myxine > Myxine glutinosa. The sequence goes on from NC_136262.1 coordinate 84,533,236, forward strand.
CCGTAATCCCAGTCGTAATTTAACTTTTGTTTTTGTTCAAAAAAAATTTGGCTAATGTGCAAAATAAAGAGACACTTCTGGAAAACGTACAGAAGTTTAACACAGTACTGTCCGTGAATTGAGTTCGATATCAGTTTACATCACTTTCAAGGATCAATTTATTTGCTTCGAAATGTCAAATGTGGTTTTTGTTTCTTTTAAAGGTCACATTAACAAAATCTAGAATAATTTCAACATAATTCCAATGAACTTTTGGTTCTAAGTCATCTTGAAAAGTAAGTTCACCCCCACAAAAAAAATATTCCATTTTAAATGCCAAGTCTGTATATATATATATATATATATATATATATATATATATATATATATATTCCACAGAAGGGTATATGAAAACCGTGTGGGCATTCGATAATAATATTTTAGATTTTTTGTGACCTCTATGTATAACACACGGCCATGCTAGTGTGATGATATCCTTTTGAAAAATGTAAATTGCTTTTCACACTCAACAATATTTATGTATATTGTTCCTGGCAGGGCGCATGTCACTGTGTGTTGTACATTAAATTATATGTTGTAATGTCTTGAAGCACTAGATTCTTAAAACGTGTCATTGCCCTCATCCAAACAGCAGCTACATATATGAGTACAAGCCATATAGCACATAATCTCTCTCTCCTTCCTATAATTTAATGAAACGTTTGGTAAATACTCAATGTCCCACCGCAAACTTCCATTCAAGGACCGTTTCGGAGCCCTGGCAGAGTGCCACGTGGAAGGATGGGGATTAGGGGTGAAGGAAAGCCAAGACTGGGGTCAGATCCCCTGTTACATCTGTCTCTATCTGTCTCTATCTCTCTCTCTCTATCTCTCTATCTCTCTATGTCTCTCTCTCTCTCTCTCTCTCTCCATTTTCCTCTCCCTTCTTTCTCTGCTGTCTCCAACACACACACACACACACACACACACACACACACACACACACACACACACACACACACACACACACACACACACACACACACACACACACATCATGACAGATACGGAAAGGCCACGAGTGTTTCAACGCTCACAAGAGATGCTGACATCATCGTAAAGTAGAAACTTTGTTCCAAGACCTGATTGGAATGAGGAAGTACAAGGCACGACAGCTCTACGTGCTGTAGGATCGTGTTCTCACATCTGTAGGACCAACGTGCTTTTGCTGCTACCAACGTGCTTTTGCTGCTGGGTTGTTCCATTAAAAAAAAAAACTTGGCAGCCCTACACCACTCTAAGGATGGAAGGGTACATTCATCAAAGACAATCATGGTCTTATAGTGTCAGCCAAAAAGACCGATTGCAATGACCTACGGTCTATCCGATCCACTTTGTAGTGATGATAAACTCCATGGTGATGCCAATTTTCCCACCTGGAAAGTTGCTTCATGAAATGAACTTTGTTGGGCAAAGCCGGAATGGCATATTAGGTCAATCAATGAAAATGAACAGTGTTACCCTGCGCTCGCAAAGCGAAAAGCGAGGTTAAGCATTCATGTGCGTACGTGTGCCGTGTCTCCATTTTAAAAATTCATTTTCTCGGCAACCGTTGGTCCGATTGACATGACATTTTCACCATAGGAGCGACTCCTCCTGTATAATATTTAAATGATTATTATAACGTCATATGTCACGTAGTACAGGCACCATCTTGGAAAAAATTCGCACCTCTATATCTCTGAAACCACTCCATGGAAAAAATTGAGACATGGCTCATTGTCAACGACTCCCCATGGGGAATAAGATATGTTAATGATGATGTCATAGGTGCCTTCGTTATGACGTCATAATTCGACAAATACAACACTTATCCATCCGATCATCATGAAAAAAAATTTCAGCAACTGTTGGTCTGATGGACACAAATGTTTCACCATAGGAGCGCCTCCTCCTTTAGAATATTTTAATGATAATCATGACGTCATAGGTCATGTGGTACAGGCGCCATACAGGCTCTCTCTCTCTCTCTCTCTCTCTCTCTCTCTCTCTCTCTCTCTCGATCTCTCGATGTGTGTATATATATATATATATATATATATATATATATATATATATATATATATATATATATATATATATATATATATATGTAGCGCCCACCTCGAGTGGTTTTTGACCTTTTGAAGGGTGATCTCCCGAAAAATGTATCAATATGTTATTTTCGCCAAACTTGATGAATGAGTGAACGATCTTTGTGTGGATCTATATCAGTTGATTTAAACCTATAAAATACCTGCCCCCACATCCCATAATCATCTCAAGTATTCTTTATAATCCATTAATTTGATATCATGTACAGCAAAGCAAGAGTAATGATATTTATCAGCATATAATGTGAAAGTGCTCACGTTTTGGTTAAAATATTCGCCCTGGGTGAGACTCCTCGGAATCTCATTTTGTGGTCAAGTATCTCTTTCTTTAATCGCATAATGTTGTATTCTTTTCTTCTCCAATGCATGACTGTCAAGTCTGGGTTCGACTCTCGATCTGACCGTACACTCTCACCCTGGGGTTTTGCAGGTAGGGTGTTGTCGAAACGGGTGAACCATTCCACGAAGGCACTTTAAGCTGGGTGTCTCATCTGCTGATTTTTTCTGGTGGACGTTAAAGATCGCACAGCGCCTTCAGAAAATAGTGCCCATTATCTTTGACACCCTGGCCAAAGTCCACATTCCTGCCCTAACCTACAGTCAGAGCGGTGACCTGTCAAAGGTTGGGTGTCAGCCATTGAAATTGCTTTGGCAGAACTATGGAAAGAAAGCGATAGTCATGGAATTTATTTTTGTATGGAGACATCGAGGTACATGAATGGAAGAATATAACAACAATCAGCAATCAGAGAGAGAGAGAGAGAGAGGGAGTGGACAGAAAGTGGGTTATATTGAAGCGAAGGTGCTTACTGGGAGTCAATAAAATTGTATATTGGCTTATGGGTGTTTATATATTGTTCTGGTTGTATCATTTGACGACATTTCTATCCATTTTGGTATGGTCATATACATATTGCTATGATTCTATACATATTGCAAGGATCATATTCAGAATGCAGACATCTGGAATGAAGAAGCATCGTTCAGCACATAACATGGTCAAGACTCTGAATGCCCTTTTCCTGCCATTGCCCCAAACTCAATATATTATGCCTGTAGTTTGCGCACACATACATATATACATATATATATATATATATATATGTATATATATATATATATATATATATATATATATATATATATATATATATATATATATATATATATATATATATATATATATATATATATATATACAGACTTGGCATTTAATATGGAATATTTTTTTTGTGGGGGTGAACTTACTTTTCAAGATGACTTAGAACCAAAAGTTCATTGGAATTATGTTGAAATTATTCTAGATTTTGTTAATGTGACCTTTAAAAGAAACAAAAACCACATTTGACATTTCGAAGCAAATAAATTGATCCTTGAAAGTGATGTAAACTGATATCGAACTCGATTCACGGACAGTACTGTGTTAAACTTCTGTACGTTTTCCAGAAGTATTTCTTTATAATGCACATTAGCAAAAAATTTTTTAAACAAAAACAAAAGTTAAATTATGACTGGGATTACGGACAGTAAAATTACAGTTCAGTACTTCGTGTAACCCCCACGAGCATTCAGGAGAGCACGTACACGTTGAGGCATGGTGTTCACGAGATTTGCCAAGGTTTGGACAGGAATCGCCTGCCATGCAGTGACAATAGCCTGCTGCAATTCACGCACAGAGGTCGGCTGCTGGTCCAAGTTGTCGATTTGACACGTTAATTCTGCCCACAAGTTCTCTATCGGATTCATATCTGGGGACATGCCAGGCCACTCCACATGCTCCACACCATGGTCAGCAAGAAAGTGTTGGATCATGCGAGCATGATGAGGCCGTGCATTGTCATCTTGGGAGACAAAGTTTCCTCGAAAGGCTGCACGAGCAAATGGAAGCAATGTTTCTTCCAGAATGGCCCTGTATTTGAACTGGTTCAGGTTTCCATTCAGAACAACCAGGTCAGTTTTTCCCCCTGCATGAAAAGCAGCCCAAAAGGTCACCCCACCACCTCCAGCTTGGACTCTTGGCACTATACAACCTTCGTTGTAGGCTTCATACACTTGTCTGTGCACTCGGATGCGGCCATCTTGACGATAGACCAGAAATCTAGACTCGTCACTGAAGATCACGTGATTCCAGTGTCCTGGCTGCCATTGACGGTGCTCTCTGGCCCACTGCAATCGGCGCTGGCCGTGTTGTCTGGTCAGGCATGGCTTACTCAGGGGATGCCTGGCATGATAGCCTGCTTGAACCAGTCGTTGGTTGACTAGCCTTCTGGATACAGGCACATTTGTCAGTTGCTGCCACTCAGCCCTAAGCCGATTAGCTGACTTGGTACGGCCATTGCGGACTAACCGGTGCAGCTGGCGATCATCCTTCCTTGTGGTTCTGCGGGGACGTCCTGGCCTCGGTATTGGAGTAAGGACACCCCTCTGAGCATTTCGTTTCAGGATCTTTGACACCTGACGTTGAGTGATGCCATACTGCCGAGCAATAGCACGCTGTTTCATGCCAGAATTTCGTAAAGCCACCACTCCATTACAAACAGCATTGTCGAGTTGACTGACCATCTCCAGAGGAAGCGGCAATAACCTTTGTCGACATGCAGCAGTTGTTTTCCACTAATACAGAACGCAACAACCCTTATATACCCGATTGTGAAGCCAATCGTCAAATGTACCTGTCCGTACATTTTGTCACTCCACCTGTGATATAATCCTGTTATTGACTTCTTGCTGCGACAGACAATCAGTGACATGGTTCTTTTAACAGAGAAATCACCGAAGCATAAAAGAAACTCACCAGATTGATATACTGAGTTTAGAAAGTAAACCTGTCAAGAAAAAAATAAATTCCATATTAAATGCCAAGTCTGTATATCACCAATATGTATATATGTATAATTGTATATGCATACATACATATATGTGAACCTGCTTGCAGGACAAAGTGGATGCACCATCACCATGGAAATGGAGCAATCCCAGGAATAAGGCATGGGGAGAGCCCCAACCAGGGAGTAAGACCTTTGGCCCCAGGGTGCAGCACCAGGCTTGGGGAGGAGGGATGGCCCAGCGATGGAAAATATCTCGCCCACATGCGAACGCACGCTCCGAGCAAAACACGCAAGCCATGAGCTTCGATTGAAAAGCTGAACTCTATATCACGTCACCATAAGCATGTGGTGCAGCCATATAGACTGTGCTTGCGTACACAATTGGAACTCAATTGCATCTATGTAATTGTGAGTTTTCTCTTGTAGTGCAATACAAGTTTTCTTGCACATTATTGATTTATCACTGGGTTTTAGCTTCGATTTCAGACGAGTTCACGCATTATGGGCTTGCTTTTAACTTCTGCACACCTAAATGCAACATAACACAAGCCTTACTTGTGTGAAAAAGGATGAGCAAACAAGAACCTGTCTCAACAGGTGTGTTGTACACACTGACAACACAAGTGTCCCATGTATATGAACCACCGCAAGTTCTGCTTATAACAGGACAAGCACACGATAAGACATTCGACATGGTCAAGTTATTGAGTATCAGAAAACTCTTGTTTTCATCATTTCAGCAGGTAGTTGTGGTTGTGCAAAACAGTCATCAGGGATCCGTTCAGGTACAACTTTCCTTTTCATGTCAGCATTCCCAACTATTAAAAACGTGCACACATCACCCAAAGTACTAAATGCACCTCTGCAGCTTTAGGTCCGCCAATATATGCCATGATGATGATATATATATATATATATATATATATATATATATATATATATATATATTCATATGTATATATGTGCATATAAACATAAATATAAATGCACATATATACATAAATATAAATGCACATATATACATAAATATAAATGCACATATATACATAAATATAAATGCACATATATACATAAATATAAATGCACATATATATATATTCACACACTAGCTTGGCTCAACTCGCTATGCGTTGTTGGAGAGGAATGGGCTTGTTTTAACTGAGGATAATGACTGTACCTGAGTTGCTGTGTTGTCACGATTTACACCAATCATAATACGAACAATTATTTTGCACAAATTTGTTTGTAGTATATTACATTTTTATAAGCAATTTAGGTTGAAAAAATATATAAATTTTCAAAAAAGAACCCCTCAGCACACACATACTGGGTGGGAGTGGGGGGGGAGGTGCAGACTGGAAGTTTAGGACAATTACACCTCACCACCACGTAATTCAAAACACCTCACCACAACGTAATTCAAAATACCTCACCACCACGTAATTCAAAACACCTAACCACCACGTAATTCAAAACACCTCAGCACCACGTAATTCAAAACACCTCACCACAACGTAATTCAAAATACCTCACCACCACGTAATTCAAAACACCTAACCACCACGTAATTCAAAACACTTCATCACCACGTAATTCAAAACACCTCACCACAACGTAATTCAAAATACCTCACCACCACGTAATTCAAAACACCGAACCACCACGTAATTCAAAACACCACACCACCACGTAATTCAAAACACCTCAACCACCATGTAATTCAAAACACCTCACCACCAAATAATTCAAAACACCTCACCACCAAGTAATTCAAAACACCTCACCACCACGTAATTCAAAACACCTCACCACCAAGTAATTCAAAACACTTCACCACCACGTAATTCAAAACACTTTACCACCAAAGAATTCAAAACACCTCACCACCATGTGATTCAAAACACCTCACTGCCACGTTATTAAAAATACTTCACAACCACAGACACAAGGGTTTGAGGGAGTAGTTCAGTGACAACACAGACACTGCCCAGATATGTACAGTCACGTGATAAAGTAAGTACACCCCATGTAAAGTTTTGACTTTTTCAACATATTTCATCATACAGCTATTTGATCTTCATTTCAACAAGATTGAGAGATAAAGGTGATATAATGTAACAAACATCATGAAACATTTACATTTTGTACTCCATTGTATAATTTAAATAAACATAAATGCAAATTTCGCATGTGGAAAAAGTAAGTACACCCTTGGCTCTAATAGGGGTGGTATTGCCCCCTTTGGCAGAAATAACCTCAAGTAGGCGTTTCTTATAACTGTCTACCAGTCTCTGACATCGACTGGGAGAAATTTTTGCCCACTCCTCCATGCAGAATTCTTTCAGCTGTGCGATGTTTGAGGGGTTTCTTGCATGCACAGCTCGTTTCAAATCCCCCCACAACATCTCGATGGGATTTAGATCCGGGCCTTGACTTGGCCATTCCAGACCCTCCATTTCTTTCTTTTCAGCCATTCATTGGTGGATTTACTGGTATGTTAAGGGTCATTGTCATGTTGCAAGGTCCACCTTCAGTTGAGCTTCAACTTTCCGACAGATGGCCTCACATTATCCTCAAGCACCCTCTGGTACAATGAAGAATTCATAGTGGATTCTATGATGGTGAGCTGCCCAGGCCCTGATGCAGCAAAGATGCCCCAAACCATAATATTTCCACCACCATGCTTTACAGTTTGTATCAGGTTCTTGTGGTCAAATGCTGTCTTTGGTTTTCGCCAAACATGTCTTCTGGTACTGTGGCCAAATAGCTCTACGTTTGACTCATCTGTCCAGAGCACATTGTTCCAGAAGTGCTGGTCTTTGCCGAAGTGTTCATTGGCAAACTTTCGTCTTGCCCTGATGTTCTTTCTGGACAGCAATGGTTTGCTCCTGGTACACCTCCCATGTAGATCAAATTTGTGCAGCCTCTTTCTAATGGTAGACTCATGCACTTTGACATCAACAGTGGCAAGAGCTACCTGTAGGTCCCGTGAAGACATTCTGGACTTCTTTGACTTCTTTCAGCATATTGCGGTCTGCTCTCGAGCTGAACTTGCTGGGGCGGCCTGGCCTGAACAAGTTGGCAGTTGTTTGGAATCTTCTCCACTTGTAGATGATCTTCCGGACAGTCGAATGATTGATTTCAAATTGTTTGGAGATCTTTCTAAATCCCTTCCCAGACTCGTAGGCATCTATAACCTTCTTTCTGAAGGCCTCAGATAGCTCTTTTGATCTAGGAATGGTGATGCCGCATACTTCAGCAACAAAGAGCAAACCAAACTAAATGTCTGAGGTTTAAATAAGACAGGTTCCTCCAAGATCCTCTCTAACGATGTTCTAATCATTTGCACCTGAGCTGGTGCACCTGATTCTAATTTTAGGTATTTGAAGTAGTGATAAATATCGGGGTGTACTTACTTTTTCCACATGCGAAATTTGCATTGATGTTAATTTAAATTATACCATAGACTACAAAATGTAAATGTTTCATGATATTTGTTGTATTATATCACCTTTATCTATCAATATTGTTGAAATGAAGATCAAATAGCTGTATGTTGAAATATGTTGAAAAAGTCAAAACCTTACATGGGGTGTACTTACTTTTCCACGTGACTGTAGATATATAGATAGATGACTGTACCTGAGTTGCTGTTTTGTCATAGTTTACACCAATCATAATACAAACAATTATTTTGCACAAATGTATTTCTAATATCTGTGATATTACATTTTATAAACAATTGAAGTTGAAGATTTAAGTTGAAATTTTTTAAAAAAAATCAATTAAGTCCATTAAAATCAATTAAAAATCGTCCAGTTGCTTGGACTTGTGATTAAATTGAAAATCAATTTTTCAAATTTTTCAATTTGAAAATAATACCAGAAGTTTGGTACGATTTCACAAAAGTTTGAGGGAGTAGTTCAGTGACAAGACAACACAAGACAGATAATGCACAGATATATACACACACACATATATATATATATATACACACACACACACACACACACACACACACACACACACACACACACACACACATATATATATATATATATATATATATATATACACACATATACATATATATATATATATTTTGGGTGGGTAATCCTGGGACCCCCTGGAGTAAAATAAGCTATATTGTTTATATTGTTTTTCCAATTTTTTTCCCAATTTCCAATTTTTCCAATTTTCCAGTTTTTCCAAACACGATGGAATAATATTTACCGATATGAACAGTGATGTGGCTTTTATTGAAATTCTTCAAATACTGTTTAGATTTTGATGATTTGTGTGTGATATGATTTAACGGATGTTTACTGTATATAAATCGTAAAAAGAAAAAAAAAAAAGCCTTCAATTTCTGATATTTTGCCTTTTCATTTTGGCCTCCCAATTGAAGCCCCACCCGTAGGGTGGGTACCGTTGCTCGTATACACAATTTGCGGTTCCGCGTTTCCGCTATTCGCGGTTCCGCGTATTCACGGTTGATAAAATGCGACCTGTTTCTCTCTTCGCGGAAGTGTCCTGTGAATTCGAGTTGTTTTTTTCTATTCTCAGTTATGTTCCTCAAAATCGCGGTTTTTTCCCCCCTTTTCGCAGCCATGTTCTGCGAATTCACGGTTTTTCAAGGGCGCAAAAAAAATTTCACGAGCCGCTTGCTTGACACATTTATAAAAACCAATGTTTCACCAGCCATGCATAAAGCAGCTGGACGTATGTACGCCAAAAAAACATCTCATACAAGCTGCGAGCATGACCTGCTTATACAGTACAGTACTGTACTGCTGTGTGATTTGCGTTTTCACGGATTTCGTGGGCGCGAATTTTCGCCACACTATAAGCGAGCTTCATGGGATATCCCACCAGATTTGTGAACAAGTCAATTCCGCGAATTGTAGAATGTAAACGCTTCATATTAAATCGATTACATTTTGCAATTTACGGTAAAGCATCATCAGAGATCTCACACAATGAAAACGCTTCGTGGGATGGTCCATCAGCGACAAAAACATGTCAAACACGCGA
>NC_136262.1:84555729-84615729 GCF_964187855.1 Myxine glutinosa
CATAGCTGGGCTGAGATTTAAACCCAGGCTAGACAGCTGATAAGGGAGTGTGCATACCTGTAGGCCATCCTGCCAGCCAATATAAACACACACACAATTCATGAATAAATTACATGGTTGGTAATGGTAGAAGAGAGAGAGAGAGAAAGAGAAAGAGAAAGAGAAAGAGAAAGAGAAAGAGAAAGAGAAAGAGAGAGAGAGAGAGAGAGAGAGAGAGAGAGAGAGAGAGAGAAAGAAAGAGAGAGTTGGTACATCCAAATGTGTAAAGTTTAGCTGTTAGCACCATGAGATTTTTGCCTTTCATTGGAGCTCATGTCACACTCAAAGAGAGCGCATTTGCGGACTGTGCCTCATACAGGTAATAAATTCTGCAGAATGTACGGCACCCTTTTATAGTCCATGCATCATTTAGAAATCCCGCACTTTTATCACGACCTTTCGACAGTTACATTCCAGCGATTAGCACATCCTTTTCATCATTTCATGTTAACTTGTATATAAATGCCGCCATTTTATGCAACTCTCTTATTTCGGGTATCACGTGAGGCTTGCTTCAAAAGTATCACGTGACGATATATAGGATGTCTTAATATAATGGAAGACTTTAATAATTACAGAAAAATTAATCAAACAACAGAGAAAGGGGCGTTGTTGAGTGTTCATAATAGCTAACAGATGGCATTGGTGTGTGATGGAATGACTGCACGTCATCAGGCAGTGGTTACCCATAAGGCAGTGCACAACAACAAGATAGTTTCGTTTTTGATTCAAAAAGTCGTATGGACTTTATTGAAACACCTCTTATGTGTGTATGTGCGCGTGTGTGTATTGTGTACACACATATATATATATATATATAAATAAATGAGGTAAAGATTTGCGGTTGGGAGTATAGAATGGTTCATAATGAGTTCTCCAACGTCATACAATCGAACAAATACATTTTTGTTTCCCTCGTTGTTTCACTCAACACATGGCATCATGCCCGAGGTGCATCAGTTGACTTTCCTCAGTTGTAAAATAAAATTCCATAAAGGTTAAAAAAAAACATTTCTTTGAGTATTTTGATTCCCGAGAAAAGTCAATGGATGCACGCACCACGTGTTGTTGATTGAAACGTCGAGGGAAGCAAATAATTGATTTGCTCGATTGTAAGAGTTTGGACAACCCATTATGAACTATATATATATATATATGTTGGAACCCATCTGTGGATCGGTCCCATCGGCCGATGGGTCTGACCCATCTGTGGATGCACGAGAAATGACAATGCACACCCATCGGCCGATGGGTCTGCGCCGTCTGCGGATGTGTTGTTCACCTTGAAGGAATGTGTATGCATCAATGGTGGATGAGTATGTTTATTTGAACCTAAAAATAAGCAATTGATGTCATAAATGTTTATAAAGCAGTCCGTGACATGTGGTTTGTCGATAACCGTTTGTCGATAAGATAAAAATAAGATAATATTTTTAGGTTCAAATAAACATACTCATCCACCATTGATGCATACACATTCCTTCAAGGTGAACAACACATCCGCAGATGGCGCAGACCCATCGGCCGATGGGTCTGCATTGTCATTTCTCGTGCATCCACAGATGGGTCGCCCATCGGCCGATGGGACCGATCCACAGATGGGTTCCAACATATATACACACACACACACACACACACACACACACACACACACACACACACACACACACACACACACACACACACACACCGCACAGCTCAACTGTGTTGTATTAATTTGTTTATATCCTTCCGCTATTTTATGGTTTACTTGAGGTTTCTATAAAATAGACGAGTAATCATTTGGTAATGTCAAGGAGATTGCATCTCACAGTTATTTTGCATTGCATTGTAATCATTATATCCAGACACATTATGTTCCACAAGAACATCTCATTATTTTAGCTTGTAATGTAAGCATTTACAAGGAACACAAATATTGTATACCCATGCGGTACCTTTACCTTCACTGCCATCATTTTCGCAAAACAGTAGCAGCTCTCCATCAAGCAACATATTAAGATTTGGAGGATGTTGTAAATGATACTCACACGACTTCTTTCTTTCCTTTTTCATCACGTCTTTGAAAAATACATCGATATATACATATATGTATGTGTGTCTGTGTGTGTGTGTGCATGTGCGTGTGTGTGTAAACACTGTACATCGATGTTTTAGGGCAAGTTAAACAAACGTCAATCAATAGAATCGCAAGTTGATCTACTTTGTGTAAGTATTGAGGTATAATTTGACATTCTTTAATGTTGTTTTAATAAATATGTTGTTATATATATATATATATATATATATATATATATATATATATATATATATATATATATATATATATATATATATATATATATATATATATACATACATGTATATGTAAATGTATATGTATGTATGTATGTTTATATATATATATATATATATATATACATGTATATGTAAATGTATATGTATGTATGTATGTTTATATATATATATATATATATACATGTATATGTAAATGTATATGTATGTATGTATGTTTATATATATATATATATATACATGTATATGTAAATGTATATGTATGTATGTATGTTTATATATTTATATATATATATATATATGTATATATATATGAAAGATTTATAAAGATTCAAATGCAGGACAATACACAGGAATGAATGAACACACCGTGAGATGGAAAATGACATTTGGAAAGTTGATAATATGTGTGGGGCCTGTATTAGGAGTGGAGATATTTAAAAATATTATTATTATTGATTGATCGATTGCTCTCCTCAAAATTAGTGTGGATACTTTTTTGATGGAGTGTGCATTCTCATGTGTAATTGCTTTGCATGTGTTACGTTGCTGTGTAACATGCCGGCTATGTGAGATTGAAGGAACCCGGCTGCGCTTTCCGCATGCACAGCTCAACGGATCAAATGCTTAGCCTGTACACAGCCCAGCATGCACATCTCATGCATCTTATTTGGGGGATGTGTAAACACACAAGACAAAACAATGGAAATAAAGTATATTGTGCTCTAACTGAAGAGTCATAATTAAGGACAAGGTTTTGGAGCACAATTTATTATTACCTGGGTGGGAAATACTGTTGAAGAGAATCTGTTGGCTCATGATGGACATAAGTATGTCTCACTGAGCTTGAAACAATTACTTGCTCCATGCATTTGCTCGGCTTGTTAAGCTTGACGCCTTCGCTCACGGTCAATCCGCTATGTTTACCCACGTCTTCCACCCTGGAAGCAATCGCAAAGTTTAGTGCTTCAAGCGAAAGGCATCCCAGTGCTTCCTTCCACAAACAAACATGGCCGCTGCGGGAGCGAGGAGCCTTTCCTGAGAAGATTGCCCGGTGCATGCTCGTCCGATCGCACTTGGTCGGTGATGATGTGAAACGCGTCTCCAACACAGGATGACTGCCATCACGTGTACAGTTTATGTACATGTAGCCTGACGTATTAGCGCCGTGGACACTTCACCAGGAGTAACGCAGCGTGTGATGTAAGAGCATCCGTGAGTGTCTGTGCTCCTTGGTGTACTCCCCCTTCCCTCCCATTCCCTCCCCACTCCGATACGTAGCTCGCGTGGTTTGTCCCCGGGCGCTTAAACCCTCGTTCATTTGGACCGTTCACGCGAATCCGAGCGACGGGCTCTTTGGCGTTCATCGAACGCAACACAAATCACATCTTACAATCCCCATTCGCCACTCCACCAGTGCATATATACATATATATATATATATATATGTATAAGCTTGCTTGCAATTGACATGGAAAGTCTGCTGAGTTTCACTCAAAAATTGTACGAACACTTCAAATGATACAAAATTATTTTGGGACAAACCAACAAGAAAGCTGGACAAAGACAAAATGTCGAAGGTACAAAGCATTCATGTGTTGCAGGGAAAGCGCGTTTTTTATTTTTTTATTTTTTTCAGGCTGTAAGGCCTTCGTCCCACCACCACCGCTGCGAGGATACTTAATTATCTTCCCGCAGTCTAGTGAACCTAATGGTATCCGACTGCGAACGGGAAAAGCCGTAATTAGATGGAGCCGCCCATCTTCCAGCAGTTCGGAGCTCCGGGCAGGAGTGCACATGAGCATTTTCCCTAAGCTGTGCATTCTTAGTCCTCTACATACACATCCCGATATCATCAGGCAATATAATTTCATCAGGTCTGGTTTGCACAAATATATATATATACTGTATATTGTATATAATTCTTCTCATTCTTTAACGGCCACAATTATTCCCACGTTATTTGTGGGGTTGTCTGGGGGCAGGTTTTTGACCCGAGTCTTTCATGAACTGCCTGACCAGATCTGATGGTTGACTAAGTAGTTCGGACAGGAATGTGTAATCTGGCCATGGTGCTGTCGATAGCTCGCCTACTCTTCACGAAGGTCCCCATGACATCTTTCACACCCTCCAACTAATGCAGCGGAAGTGATGGTCAGTTTCACATCCATCCGAGGGACGGCACACACATTGAAGAATCACCCTGCCTGTGAAACACCGGGATGACAGATTATAGCTGGGCCGAGATTTAAACCTAGGCTAGACAGCTTAGAGGCAACCCTCTAGGCTATCCTGCCAGTACATATATGTCTTCAACAAGACCCAAAAACGTCTCTCATCTGTAATTGGAGGGAATAACCAATCAACCCTCACCAAATCAATGAAATAAATTAACTACTCCCATGCTCTTCCAGCCGAAGAAATCTGTACAAAGCAACGAAGAAAACATACAGAAGGTAAGCCCTTTTTCTATCTACGCTGTCGATAATGATTCGCCAACAAGCGATGAAACCAGCCGGCGGCTATGGGGGGCATGTAGCATTGGGATTCTCATGTATGTACTATTTGTGAATGTCTGCAGCTGTAGAGGAACTCGGGTAGAGTTTGAAACAACAAACGGATTACCTCCTGTAGCTTTTCTTGGTTGCTTTATGCAGCTTTCTTCAGCTAGAAGAGCATGGGTAGAGTCAATTTGTATTGCATTACAAATATACACATTGTGTAAGCAATAGCAAACCATGCTTCGCACACAGATACATAATAAATAGAAGCTTTATGATTATAGGCAAGCATCACCGACCTGCTGCTAGTTATCAATTTAGGTTTTTTTTGTTTTTTGTTTTTTTTGCGGACGCATTTACAGTTATGTAAATTTTTATTGATATTTTTATTTCACAGTTGACAGTTACAGAAATTGCAATTTTCAAATGCTATATATCGATTGAGGGGGGCTTTTTTTTTTCTTACGGAAGCGTTTATGAGTATTTCCATTAACTTTCATTTACGGACACTTTCCGACGATTCTATGACCTTTCCCAGCATACTAGTTTCGATGTCCGTCGGCAAGCCAAATTTCACCTTTTTACGACACCTGGAAGGTACCGAACATTAACATCAATCTGTCATTCAATCTGTCAGTGAGTTAGTAGTTAGAAAGAGCTTTATATATTAGATGTACAGTATATATATGGATTTCATCAAGCTCATTCTAACCAATGACTCACTATACAGCGTATATATACATATATATTATACCAGCATATAAAGCCCAATATAACCACTAACTGACTGAAATTGATGTTTGGCACCTTCCGGGTGACGTGCAAAGCTGAAATTTCGCGAGGCAATGGAAATCGAAACCGATAGACCGGGAACAATCACATAACTGTAGGAAAGCGTCCGCAACTGAAAATTTAAGTAAAATATCATAAATGCGTCTGTTTAGAAAAACAACAACAACCTGAATTTCCATCCAGCATTTGAAAATTGTAATTTATTTCACTGTAAACTGTGAAATAAAAACACCAATTGATATCTAGCAGGAGGTTGATTACGAAGCACGGCTCATTTTTGCTTACAATGTGTAAGCATACCCCACTAGTATGTATGTACGTACATATATATATACATACATACATATATATATATATATATATATATATATATATACATACATACATACATACATACATACATTATTATATATATATATATATATATATATACATACATACATAAATATATACATACATTATTTTATATATATATATATATATATATACATACATAAATATATATATATATATATATATATATATATATATATATATATATATATATATATATATATACATACATACATACATTATTCCTGGGCCGATATCGGATCTGGCAGATATCGGGCATTGTTCGGTAATCTGCATTGGCAGATTTGAGTCAGTGTACAGTTCCGATGACCAATTACAGTTGTACTGTACTCTATACAACCCACAAATCTTGAGCAGCTTTCACCTTGTTTGGAGCAAATTTCAAAAAACAAACAAACAAAATTTTAAAAAACCTTGCATTACAGATGTTTCAAGATGTGCATAAGCATTATTCTTTATAAACAGCTGGCAATCATCGTGTGACGGGGAGAAACATTTGGCTCGGTAATTTGTAAAACGTTAAAAAGAACCGCTGGGAAATCGAAGGTTATCAAATATATTTTGCTTCCAAACTCACAATGAGAATCAACATATCTTTCAAAACAACCACGATTCATGTAAAACACCTATTGCTTTCGAAACAGCTGCAAGTACAAAGAAAAATGTGATCGCTTCTACTGTACCGTACTTCGTGACTTCCTGGCAGAGTCGGTCTTGACTTCATACGTTCCAGGCGTACATAAAAGTGTCTGTTAAATTAATTTTTCCACATTTCAAAGGCAGACTGACAGTATTCTGGCTCCCCCAGCAAATGGGGCACATTTTACATGTAGTTTTTAAATTTACTGCTTTATTCGTCAGACCATATGCTGTGGCGTGCTCTCGCGAGATCTCACATGATGCCGAGATCTCACGGTATATGGTATTTCACAAAATATGGAACCAAACACACATGGAACACTATTTGTTCCTCCGCAATTATGTTTACTTCATTTTAAACCTCTTGCTCCTCTTTTACCCTCATTATCTCCCGGTGCACCCCTACGAGTTCCCTCTCTAACGCCACCTTATCCGTTTCCATTTTAAGTTCCATCATGTTTATGTGTTCACTCATTGCCCATTCCTTAACCTCCATTACTTTGCACATCTCTTTTATCATCTTTGTCACCTCATCATGCCATGTTCGGGAATTTTTATGAGCAATTGAAGTTGACGATTTAAGTTGAAAAAATTTTTTTTTCACAAAAATTCAAAAAGGAACCCCTTAGGACATACACATGTGAGCGGTAGGTGAAGACTAAGTTTGGGCCAACTTCACAAAAGTTTGAGGGAGTAGTTCAGTGACATGACAAGAAATGACAGACCTCACCACCATGTAAACGCTATGTCATTCAAAACACCTAATCAGCACATGTAATTCAAAACACTTTATCAGCATATGTAATTCAAAACACCTCATCAGCACCTGTAATTCAAAACACCTCATCAGCACATGTAATTCAAAACACCTCATCAGCACATGTAATTCAAAACACCTCATCAGCACCTGTAATTCAAAACACCTCATCAGCACATATAATTCAAAACACCTCATCAGCACCTGTAATTCAAAACACCTCATCAGCACATGTAATTCAAAACACCTCATCAGCACATGTAATTCAAAACACCTCATCATCACATGTAATTCAAAACACCTCATCAGCACATGTAATTCAAAACACATCAGCACATGTAATTCAAAACACCTCATCATCACATGTAATTCAAAACACCGCACCACCACGTACACATCGCACAATTCAAAACATCTCATCACACCTCGCTCTCGAGACAGGGTGTTTCAACTGTGGAAAATGACTGGATGTGAGTTGCTGTATTGTCATGATTTGCACCAATCATAATAAAAACATTTGTTTTGCACAAATGTATTTGCAATATTCATGATATATCCATTTTTATAAACAATTGAAGTTGAAGATTTAAGGTGATTTTTTTTTCAAAAATATACAATTAAATAATTTGGGTTTTTTTTCAAAAAAATTAAAACCCCCCACCCCCCTTAAGAGATACACATGGGATGTGTGTATATATATATATACACTACCGGTCAAAAGTTTTAGAACACCTCAATTTTTCCAGTTTTTATTGACATTTACGCAGTTTAATGTCCAGTGAATAACCTGAAATGGTACAAAGGTAAGCAGTAAACTGCTTGAGGTTTAAAAAAAAGTTTAGGTTAGCAAAAACGGGAAAATAAAGTAAATTGCACAGTTATATTGTAAAAAATGGCCTTCTGCAGGAAACAAGTAATGGGTTAACAACTTCCAACTGTTATGCAGCAATGTAAGTAAATTAAGCCTTGAAAGTTGATGCAGACAATTCCTACAGGTGTCCCAACCGCTGCTGATTACTTGATTACAAATCCCCTGCCTGTATAAAAGCAGTATTGGAACAGACTGTTATTACACCCTCTGAAGCATTATTTGGACAATATTGCACTGCAGGAAGTAGTATATTGGAAACTGGAGTAAACTCTGACAGGAAGAGGTCTGGCAGACCCAAAGCCACAACAGAATCAGAAGACAAGTTTCTGAGAGTCAACAGCTTGCATGATAGGTGGCTCACAGGACAACAGCTTCAAGCACAGCTTAACACTGGTCGAAGTAAGCAAGTCTCAATTTCAACTGTGAAGAGAGGACTTCGAGCTGCAGGTTTGACAGGTCGAGTGGCAGTAAGAAAGCCATTGCTAAGATAGAAAAATAAGAAAAAGAGGCTTGCTGGGCCATGAAGCACCGCCAGTGGACGACTGAAGACTGGAAGAAGGTCTTATGGACCGATGAATCAAAATTTGAAATCTTTGGTTCATCACGCAGAGTTTTTGTACGCCGTCGAGTAGGCAAAAGGATGGTTTCTCAGTGTGTGACACCAACTGTCAAACATGGAGGAAGAAGCGTGATGGTCTGGGGCTCTTTTGCTGGATCCAGAGTCGGCGACTTGCACAGATTGACTGGCACCCTGAACCAAAAGGGCTACCACAGCATTTTGCAGCGCCATGCAATACCCTCTGGTATACGCCTAGTTGGTCAGGGGTTCATCCCACAGCAAGATAATGACCCGAAACACACCTCCAGGCTATGTCAAAACTACCTTCGAGGAAAAGAACAAGACGGAAAGCTTCAAATCATGGAATGGCCAGCACAGTCTCTAAAATTAAACCCCATCGAGCTGGTTTGGGATGAACTGGACAGAAGGGTGAAAGCAAAGCAACCTACAAGTGCAACACATTTGTGGGAACTTCTGCAACAGTGTTGGGAAGAACTTCCCAAACAATATTTGATTTCCATTGTAGAAAGAATGCCACGAGTTTGTTCGGCGGTTATTTCTGCAAAAGGTGGCGACTTTGCCGAGTCAAAAATGTAAATTAAATTTTGTCAAACAAAATGATTCTATGATTTCTTTTTTATCTCCAATTGTTTATTTGTTCTATGCTTAATTTCAGAGTACATCGAGACTTTAAACTGCGTAAATTTCAATAAAAACTGGAAAAATTGAGGTGTTCTAAAACTTATGACCGGTAGTGTATATATATATACATGCACATCTCTGCAACCACTGGCTCGCTCACTTAAATAAATGTTGAGTACCTCATAGGTTGTGTAGAAAGCTGAAATGTTGCATACTAATGCAACTTAAAGTCAGTATCCCAGGAAAAATGACAAAACAGTAGGAAATCTTCCGTAAATAAATATATCGCCGAATAAAGGTCTGCCAGTGCAGCCGAAGTCTTCTCAATGCGGGTCACATAACTGAAGACAATGGAGCTGATGCTGGAACAGGATGCTAGGCAACGGTAAGAAGCTCCTCTTTCGTCTCTTGTTTAATAACTTTTGTCGTATTTACATTAAAAATTACTTTCGTTGCAAACATTTTTAATCGAGAGTTCATTCTAATCACTAATTCTTGATTTACTTGAGTTATTGATCTGCTTACAGAATGCAAGCACAATGGGCTTTTAAATCAGTTGAAGGAGACTGGACTTTATACATTCGAAAGGAAGCAATTACAAGTGATTCCCATATTAATGTTTCTGATCTATGGTGTCCTTAAGTATCGATGTTATAAATATTGCTAATTACTAAGTAATCACAGTAATGATAGCACACGTTACACATTGCATATTTAATTGGGTTGAATTTTGAGTCACGTGACTTTCAATTTTCTTGGTCATTGGTTGATTAAGTTAATTATGAATAAGCAACATTTTTAGTTGTTTTTTCTGGCTTCCATATCGTTCTATCTTAGTGCTCTTGAATATAAAGCTCTCTCATAATCCACATCATCAAATAAAGCTTTATTTATGACTATTAAAAAGCCCATCAAATATGACGGGTTGGAACAATCTAATCGACCTTGCAGCCTCGTGAGCATGACAAAGTCTGAAGCCTCAGCCTGGTGTCAGGTGTGCTTTTATCTTCTTTATTTATTAGACGTCATATGAATGTAAATGAACACAAGTTTTACTCTGCGTACGTTGCACATCACGTGCAGCGAATTTAACATCCCTGCGCATTGTATTTATTGTTATTTAAAAAAAACACTCCTGGACACCGCCCGTGAGGCTCGGTTTGCAAGCCACCGTCCACCATTCCAATTGAAGAGACATAATTACTCTTATGGAAAATGTTTTTCGACTTTTGTTTTAACCTCAAAAATAGACGGAAGTGAACACATACTGTATAAAACGATTGCCTTGAAAACTCGACTCAATTCGTCCTCATGTAGGGGGACAGACATCTGTACAAACACACAAACAGACATTGTGTTTTATATTGTAGATGCATGCATATATGATGCATCTGAGTAGTTGCTTGCAGTGTGCAAGCATGTCCCATTGGTACACAACACACACACACACACACACACACACACACACACACACACACACACACACACACACACACACACACACACACACACACACACACTATTGGCAAGCAGGATGGTCTGGAGGTACACAAACTCACCTCTTAATTGGCTAGTCTGCGTTTGAATCTCGGCCCAGCTATAGACTGTCGTCCCAGTGTTTCTCAGGCAAGGTGAATCATCAGTGTGTATGCCGTCCTTCGGATGGACGTTAAAACTGGGCGTCCCACCTGCCAGAATTATCTATTGGATGATAAAGATCCCACAGTGTCCTTCATGAAGAGTCGGAGAGCTATCGCTGGCATCAAATCAAGATCTGCTAGAGAGCTATCCCAAATATTCCTACAGGTCGCACAAGATCTGCCAGCAACCCTCTTATGGTTAAACTGCCAAATCAAGACTCTCTGCTCACCTTCACTCCTTCATTCCTCTTATCTCCTGCCTCTGGAACAAACTCCCTCACTCTCTTCAATCCCACTCCTCCCTCCAGGTTTTAAAAACAGCTGTTCACCACCATCTCTTATCTTCCCCCATCCAAAACCTTGATCTTTTCTACCCCCACGAATTCACCCCAGATCCACTTTTTTGAAATACCGACTTCTTTCCTGGAAGTCTGAGTAGTGTCCATGTGTTTTTTACTTCTCCCCTCCACCCCCCCCCCTTTCCCACTCCTCCTGCCCCCAAGCCCTCTCCCTCCCACAGATCTCCTGATGTCCCTGCTCTCAAATGTTGTTTGAGTGCTTCCCCATCTCTCCCATCTTGTCTACCGCTGCCCTTATTATATGTTTTTATGCGTCTGTTTGATTTTTTGTGTGATTAATGTTAGCTCTTTCACGAGCCGCTATCTTGCATACAAAAACAAAACAAAAAAAAACTCATGGCCAAATTCCAAATTCCTGCCCGAACTAGTACTCCTGGAAAGGCAATGTCAAACCACACAGAATAACCCAAGCTAATAAACTGCTTCGACAACACCAACGTTCCACAACAGATTATGCTGCATTGGAAGTGGAATACATATTATATACGTATACCTCTATATCTGTATTATAAAATAGGAGTGTCTTCCGTCCGTCTCCAAACTACTCCATCAGTTTTGGGGCTAGCCCCACCCAGCGGACATTGTAAGGTAGGTAGGAGGTTCCATATATTCCTCAATCAAATTATGAATTTGAAATTAACTCGATACGAACCTTCCGCGAATCCGGAAGTGAACAGATGACAATGGGCTGGTTTGATAATATCTCAATACAAATGTGATTTAACACAGTATTTTGTTATATTATTAATGTATGAATGATCGTTTTAAGGCCATTTTCCCCACTAGAGTGGGGGTTAGCCTTGCGGGCCCCATGACAATCATAGTTCCCTTTTTGAGGCAATGTTTTTAGGGCCAGATGCCCATCCTGACGCCAACCCTTACCTTAGTCGCCTCTTATGATGCGCAGGGAAACGGTGTACCTATTCTAAACCGGGGTACACACCGGGAAGTAGCATTAATGTACGATTGGAATAATGCTGGTTGGAATGAAAATAGAGATGTTGAGTTTAAATATGAATGAGGAAATGACGTGAGGGTTTCTACTTTCTAACCGCGACATTCGCAGATTCGGCAGATGCAGATTCAGCCATTCACTGGGGATAGAATCATTCAGGTTACATTTTCGTGGAAGTCCATCACGAACATGCTGTCCATGTTTGATGTTCCACTAAAGGTGGCACAGGAATGTGGAATTTATTGTTTCATGGTTTCTCACTCGCCGTTTTTTGTTTACCCAAAGTCTTTCACGAACCTGCTGTCCAGGTCTGATGTGCGACTGAAGGTGGTACAGGAATGTGGAATTTATTGGTTCCATGGTTCAGCATTCACCGTTTCTGCATTTTTTGTTTGCTTTTGGCTGCTCACCTATGCATAGCCTCCCACCCGTCCTGCGTGTATATATATATAACTGTGATAAATAGTAGAAACTCCACAGTAGGAGCAGGGCGTCTCATTTGCATTAAATAAATAATCGGGAGATTAAATCAGACACGGACGTATCTTCAGGACATCGATCTTTAATTTTCGACAAGCATTCGACCAACAAAGGTCTTCTTCTTAGTCGTCCCCGAGTTCAACGGAAGTGCTTCCAGTGTAAATAATTAGTGTTTTTGTAAATAATGCTCCCCACCGGCTAAATGTTTAGTTTGGAGACCATTCCACAATTCGGTTAATTGTGGGCGTGAGTCGGTTAGATAGGATGCAACGCAGCAGGCGGGACATATCTAGTGTTAAAACTGTCGCAATCAGGGTGAGGTTAAAAGTAGAGGGCAACCACACCTACTAAGTTAAAAGATAGCCCTTGTGTTTTGGCTCGGGCCAAGCCTGGAAAAAGGGAGGGTGCAGTGTTGCGGTTTTAGAACCCACACTTTTTAAAATAATAATCACTTGTAAATAAGACAGTAAAGGTTAAAGGTTGCACCCCTAGTTAGTCCACAAGCAACACGTAGGCCACCATAGGAACTCAGTTATTTCATTATTATGTGTTTTAGTTAAGGCCGTGTTTCCAATAGTTGAATCTGCGTTGCATCAGTCAAATAAGGAGTAGGCCCTTTTGTCCATTTTGCCAACCTCTCTCTCCCAATTCTATTATGCGCCTTGCCAGCAGCGTTCGCTCAAGCGCCGCCATTGACCATGCGGTCGGCTCAAGGAAAAAGGGGGCGGAGCGCCAAGAAGAAGGTGTGGCCACGTCAACTCACCATCAGGGCATGGCCGGTAAGGCCCCACCAACCAACCAGGGCTGAGGTGAGCTCGGTGGCGGGCGTGGATTCGGAGGAGCGCGTAGTAATCTTGGCTCGCGTTATAAAAGAGCGCGCGCAAAGCCCTTTGACGGACTGCTACTTGAGGACTGTGCACGCTGGCAAACGGACTTCTTTCTACGGACTCCTTTTGAAAGAACTGCGCGGAGACATCTCTGGCGGGAGAAGATATACGGCGGCCCTCTTGAACAGGACTCGCATGCACACGGCAGTGGCGAAAGAACTATACGGCGGTGCTCATTGCAAAGGCGTTATATACGGTCTGGCACCCCGCTCTGCTCATCAAACTCTCCTCTTTTGGTATCCATGGAAATCTCCACGCATGGCTGGCAGACTTCCTCTCTAGTCGTAGTCAACGTGTGGCCCTGAATGGGTTTCTCTCATCTCCTCTTCCTGTTCAGGCTGGAGTTCCCCAAGGCAGTGTTCTGGGCCCTGTGCTTTTTCTGGTCTTCATCAATGATCTCCCTGACTCTCTTCAAAATCCTCTCTATCTCTTTGCTGATGACTCTACTCTCTGTCGCTCCATTCTTCATCCCTCAGATCGGCAGTCTGCAGCCTCCTCACTCTCTGCAGACCTGGACAAAATCACAGACTGGGCAAACAAGTGGAACATGTCTTTCAATCCTGACAAATCTCACACTCTTACGATGTCTCTCCGAAAAGACCGACTGGACAACCCTCCCATCCACTTTCTGAATAATCCTCTCCAATAAGTTCTGTCACTCAAGCTTTTGGGTCTCACTATCTGCCATGATCTTTCCTGGGAAAACCACATTTCAAATCTGGCCTCCAAAGCCAGTCGCCGACTGGGCATCCTCCGTCGTGCGAAGTCCTTCCTTGGCACACCTGAGCTCCTCGCCACATACAAGGCTTTCATCCGCAGCTCAATGGAATACTGCTCTCCCCTCTGGGCTGGTGCTCCTGCCTCACACCTAGCTCGTCTTCACGCTGTTGAAACCAAAGCATTCAGAATCATTGGAATCTCCCGCGATGAAGCTAACTCCAAGGGCCTCTCACTCACTCACCGCAGGCAGGTTGGTGGCCTTTCCGTCTTCTACCGACTCCTCTCTGGCCTTGCCCCCCCCCAGCTCTCTCTGGGCTGTCCCGCAAATATTCCTACAGGTCGCACAAGATCTGCCATGCAACCCTCTTATGGTTAAACTGCCAAAATCAAGACTCTCTACTCACCTTCACTCCTCTTTTCTCCCACCTCTGGAACAAACTCCCTCACTCTCTTCAATCCCACTCCACCCTCCAGGTCTTTAAAACAGCTGTTCACCACCATCTCTTATCCCCCATCCAAAACCTTGAACTTTTCTACCCCCGCTAATTTCACCCCAATTCCACATTTTTGAAATACCAACTTCTGTCCTGGAAGTCCTTGGTGTCCTTGTGTTTTATTCTTCTCCCACCCCCCCCCCCCCCCCTTCCCATGCCTCCTCACCCCAAGCCCTCTCCCTCCCACACATCTCACTGCTCTCAAATGTTGTGTGCTCTCAAGTGTTTGTGTGCTTCCCCTTCTCTCCCCATCTTGTCTTCCGCTCCCTCTTTTTATATATTTTGTTTGTCTGGTTGATTTATTTGTGAAGTAAATGTCAGCTCTTTCACGAGCCTCGATTCAGTATACAAAAAAAGAAAAAGAAAAAAAAGATAACCTTGGAGAGGGTGCGTTTGGCAAAGCCATTCATTTATTACATACGGAGCATCCCAGTCCCCCCGCTGTATGTAAAGTCCGCTCGCGGTTGAACGATACGCGCGAAGCTGCCTGCCGGGTTTTCGCCCGCAGGACCAGAGCCTGGACCCCATCGCCTGGACCATCCACCTGGACCTTCCACCCTACCAGCTACAATCCCCGTGTGAGTGCGTATGTTTGTCTGGGGTCGTAGAGTAAGACTGTAATAAGACTGCCCTGTGTCCTGCTTCTTCTTCTTCTTGTTGTACATTCTTTCCTTTCCTCTTCTTATTGGTTTGTAAATAAATTACCTTGTTCTTTCTTGGTTTTCCCTAATCCGATCGCATCCATCCTTTCCTTCAATTGAGTACCTGTGGCACGATTAGGAACCGCTATAATCGGGTTTAGTCTCTTTGTTAACGGCCCGAGTCGCGGCTCGCTTCGCTCGGCATATCCACTAATGCTGCGGCTCGGGTGGGAGTTATCTCCTTGCTTTACGGCCGGTGGTAGTACTTAGGTACTAAGACTAATTCGGCTTACAACCCAACTTACCACCGACCGGAAGGAACATTATAACTTCCAAGGACTCGGGACGGCCAGCTTAAAGGACAAGGGGATTAATCCCCCCTTGATAAGGGGAGCGCCGACCTCCGAGATCCGTAACAATATAATATATAATATATAAATATATATATACATATATATATATATATATATATATATATATATATATATATATACATATATATATATATACAGTGCATTCAGAAAGTATTCAAACCCCTTCACTTTTTTCACATTTTGTGATGTTGCAGTCTTTTGCTGAAATCGTTTAAATTCATTTTTTTCCCTCATCAATCTACATTCAATACCCCATAATGACAGAGAAAACAGGATTTTAGAAAGTTTTGCAAATTTATTAAAAAGAAAAAACTGAAATATCACATTGACATAAGTATTCAGACCCTTAACTCAGTACTTAGTTGAAGCACCTTTGGCAGCGATTACAGCCTCGAGTCTTCTTGGGTATGATATGACGAGCTTTGCACACCTGGATTTGGGGATTTTCTGCCAATATTCTCTGCAGATCCTCTCAAGCTCTGTCAGGTTGGATGGGGACCGTTGGTGGACATCTATTTTCAGGTCTCTCCAGGGTTCGATTGGGTTCAAGTCAGGGCCCTGGCTGGGCCACTCAAGGACCTTCACAGAGTTGTCCTCAAGCCACTCCTGCGTTGTCTTGGCTGTGTGCTTAGGGTCATTGTCTTGTTGGAAGGTGAACCTTCGGCCCAGTCTGAGGTCCTGAGTGCTTTGTTTCAGGTTTTCATAAAGCATATCTCTGTACTTTGCTCCGTTCATTGTTCCCTCAACCCTGACCAGTCCCCCAGTCCCTGCTGCTGAAAACACCCCCACAGCATGATGCTGCCACCACCATGCTTCACCGTTGAGATGGTATTGGGTAGGTGATGAGCGGTGCCTGCTTTCCTCCAGACATGATGCTTAGAATCGAGGTCAAACAGTTCAATCTTGGTTTCATCAGACCACAGAATCTTGTTTCTCACAGTCTGGGAGTCCTTTAGGTGCTTTTTTGCAAACTCAAAGCGGGCTTTCATGTGTCTTTCACTGAGGAGAGGCTTCCATCTGGCCATTCTGCCATAAAGTCCAGATCGGTGGAGTGTTGCAGTGATGGTTGTCCTTCTGGAAGTTTCTCCAATCTCCACAAAGAAACTCTGGAGCTCAGCCAGAGTGACCATCGGGTTCTTGGTCACCTCTCTTACCAAGGCCCTTCTGCCCCGATTGCTCAGTTTGGCTGGGCGGCCAGCTCTAAGAAGAGTCCTGGTTGTTCCAAACTTCTTCCATTTAAGAATTATGGAGGCCACTGTGCTCTTGGGAACCTTCAATGCAGCAGAAATTTTTTTATAGGCTTCCCCAGATCTGTGCCTCGACACAATCCTGTCTCTGAGCTCTGCAGGCAGTTCCTTCGACCTAATGGCTTGGTTTTTGCTCTGATATGCATTGTCAGCTGTGAGACCTTATATAGACAGGTGTGTGCCTTTCCAAATCATGTCCAATGAATTGAATTTACCACAGGTGGACTCCAATCAAGGTGTAGAAACATCTCAAAGATGATCAAGAGAAATGGGAGGCACCTGAGCTAAATTTGAAGTGTCATAGCAAAGGGTCTGAATACTTATGTCAATGTGATATTTCAGTTTTTTCTTTTTAATAAATTTGCAAAACTTTCTAAAATCCTGTTTTCTCTTTGTCATTATGGGGTATTGGGTGTAGATTGATGAGGGAAAAAATGAATTTAAACGATTGCAGCATAAGGCTGCAACATAACAAAATGTGAAAAAAGTGAAGGGGTCTGAATACTTTCTGAATGCACATATATATATATATATATATATATATATATATATATATATATATATATATATATATATATATATATATATATATATATATATATATATTGTTACGGTTCTCTACGCCGCCCTTAATCCCCTTATCAAGGGGGGATTAATCCCCTTTTCTTTCTGGGTTTGGCGGAACCGAGGCTTATTACGTCCCTTCCGGACAAACGCGGGGTAGGGTTTCGGGACCACTTCTCGCTCGTACCTAATTCCCCGCGCTGCCCTGGGAGCGAGGAAACAAGCCTCGCATGAACCACGTGTGGTTTGAGTACGCCGAGCGGATTGCGTACACGTGGTCCGCACAGTTACTTAGATGTTGGAACCCGATCAGAGCGGTTCTACCCGTACCACACTTAGCCAATCGAAGAAACCAGAGAAACGGTCAAATCAGGAAGAAAGGAAGAACAAAGGGTTTAATTATTTCCCACACATATATACAAGGTTCAAGGATGCAGAGACACAGAGTAGCCTCAAACAGTCTTCACCTATCCCTTGGACAACGGGCCCATCTCACTCACACAGGGGATTGCAGATGGGTAGCTGGTCAGCCCACGCGTCGATGTGGGCGTCAAGAGACGGTGCCCGTCCGGCTCTCCACGGCCCCGGCATATCCCGCGAAGATGGTGGCAGGCGAAGGCAGGAACTCGTAGCGCGTCATGCCAACAAGGCAGACGTTGGGGGTGGAACGGCAAAGAACGGACTTTGGCGCGGCTGGCGGTTACTCAGCCGTTCTCACTCGCGCGTCTCAAAGGTACTGTATTCGGTTCAAGCGCGTCTGGCTGCGCCCACGTAGCTGTACCATTCTTGTGCAAGCACATGAACTTCATCAAGTTCATCAACTGCCACGAGTCCTCTTTTATGCACGTCCCTCTCTCGCGAGTCCTTTAGTTCGAGTCCTTCGCTGTAAGTCCTAAAGTTCATCAACCGCCACGAGTCCTTTAACGCTCTCCACTTGCGAGTCCTCTCTCTTTGCTGCAGTCCTGTCGAGGGCTTTGCGCAGCGGGTCTTATAGCTACGCCCCCCCGAACCTTCTGGAACTCTCTCGATACTTCTCGCCACGCCCTGTGACGCATCGCTGCCGTTACCACCTCTGAGCTCTGATTGGCGGCTCGTGCTTACCGTCATCGCTTCTGCCGCTCCACCTCGGTCCTCCTGACCTTCCGAGCCTCCCTAGTGTTACTCGCCCAAAATGAACAAACGTTGGCGCAAAAGGGATTGAGGCTACGGACGTAGGATTGTCGGTGGAAGTAGGGCCTATTCTCCTGGCTCTACTCAACGCAGACTAACAAAGGAAAAGGACGAAGCTTACAAATACAAAGACATAACTATACTATCGCGAGGCTACATGTTGCTTGTGTGACTAACTATGGGGGGCAAATTTAACCTTTATTAGACTCACTTGACAGACTCAAAACCGCAAAACTGCCCCCCTCCATCGTCAGACTCATCCCCGAGTCAAACCTACAAAAACTGGAACGACCGGTTTTGAGAAAGATTTGGAACTAACTTTTAATTACGTGTGACACTTAGATGTGGTTCCCCCTAACATTTATTCTAACCCGTGTATGCGACAGATTTTAAAACACAAAATATGTCCCACCTACTGCGTTGAGTAGCTAACTGACAGACTCACGCCCACAATTAACCGAATTGCGGAATTATTTTCAAACTAAACATAAAGCCGGTGGGCAGCATTTTTATATACAAGCACAAAACCTAACCTTATTTACAGTTATATGACCCAGGACCTGTTCTTTTTTGGAAAGAAGATTGGAGGGGAGAGAAAAGCACAGCAATGCACAAATACACATTTCAAAAGTTCACATTTCACATTTGTGCTGTTGTTGTCTGGCATCTTCTTCTTGCTTCCTGCATCTTCGGTGTGCATAAAACTAACAGTTCTTCTTTCCTAGCACACCAATAATAAAAATGTACAAAAAGTGTGTTCGTTTTTATTTTGCCAGCAGGGCCAACCCTATGTGGTCCAACTGCGTGACCTTAATGCCACTCAAAACAAGTGGTCCGAAGATGCAAGGTGAGTTTGCAGCAAAGTGCTGCACAGCAAAGTGTAAGGCCACAAAACCTGTGGTCCATACTGTGTAATGTGGTAATGTGCAGCCATGTGTCTGTGGCAGCAAGTGCTGCACATGTGCAGCAAAGTTATAACAAATGACAAGGATACAGCAGCAAAGTGCCACGCAGTTCATCTGCACAGAGGTAGCAAAGTGCAGCAAGGGTGCTGCACAGGTGTAGCAAGGTGCAGCTGCACAGTTCCACCTCCAAAATGGTCCTGGGGTGGGGGAGAGACAGCACCACCAGCAAAGCGGAAAGGGAACAAAGGTACACAGCAATACACGGTAATGCAGCATGAGGGGCGCGGGTGAACGAGCTGAGAAGGTGGTAAATTTACCTGGCGTGACAGTTTGGGCAGCCATATCTCCATTAGGGATAATTGGACCCTTTTTCTTTGAGGGATCTGTCTGCAGAAATTTAACTAGATATGCCACAAACATTCTTTTGGCCCAGGGTACAAGATCAGGACTGTTATTTCCAGCAAGTTGGAGCTCCACCACAATATGGACATCATGTTCGTCAGTGGCTTGATGAAAACTTTGCCGGAAAGTGGATCGACCGCCGCGGTCCGATCGAGTGGCCGGCACGCTCCCCAGTACTTACACCTCCAGATTTCTTTCTTTGGGGGCTCATGAAAGACCTTGTTTATCGTGAAAAGCCTCGTACCATTCAGGAATTGAAGGCTCAAATCACTGCAAAGTTTGAGGAAATTGATATCGAACTCTGCAAGCATGTGTGCCACTCTGTGCCTGCTCGGCTGCAATTGTGCATCGATCACGAGGGAGGGCACTTTGAAAATTGCAAGTAAAACAGCTTGGTACACTTCCATAATAATTTTCCCCTGAATAAATGGTAAGATAAACATGTCATTCATTTATTTCTACCTTCTTGTACACTGTAATACAAATGGCAAACAAACAATCAACTGAGAGAATATATATATATATATATATATATATATATATATATATATATATATATATATATATATATATATATATATATATATATATATATATATATATACAGTCACGTGAAAAAGTAAGTACACCCCATGTAAAGTTTTCACTTTTTCAACATATTTCAACATACAGCTATTTTATCTTCATTTCAACAATATTGATAAAGGTGATATAATATAACAAATATCATGAAACATTTACATTTTGTAGTCCATTGTATAACTTAAATGAACATAAATGCAAATTTCGCATGTGGAAAAAGGAGGTAAACCCTTGGCTCTAACAGGTGGTATTGCCCCCTTTGGCAGAAACAACCTCAAGTAGGCGTTTCTTATAACTGTCTACCAGTCTCTGACATCGACTGGGAGAAATTTTTTCCCATTCCTCTGTGGAAATGTAACTCATTGAGAAGGGACTGGTAACGAAGCAGATAGACGATTTCGTAAATGAATGTCAGGAATGTGCACGTGGTAATCTCTTGTTCACCTGGTCACAGCCCTGGGCTAGAGCACCATCCTGTTGTGAGGCAAATGGAACTCGCAGCAGGAGGGGAGTGAGTTGGTGCCAGTAAGGCGAGCGGGATGACTGAGCAACCTTCTGCGGAGAAGGGATTAACATTTAGCGCACGGAGGATTAACTCGAGTGTGCCGATAAAAACGAGGACAAACTTTGAGTCGAGAGCACTTGCCACGAGAACCCCTGCCCGACGGAACGAACGAGCACGCAACGGGAAACAGAAAACAGGAGAGCACCGGCGAACGAAGAAGAACCAACGACTTGAATTACTAAATTCGTTATAGTATTGTAGTTCTTTATTATATTGAAACAAGTGAATTATTAGCTAATAAAGCGTTGCTTTGTAAAAGCCCTGTTTAGTTATTTTGTATCCTCTTGAGTCATATAACTATTCCCGAACAATATGGAGGAACCGCTGGGATCAATTGGACACATACAAGATCTTTAAAGGTGAGTGTGTCTTGTTTTTGTCCAGTATGATTTACGAACCTGGGAATAGTTATTTTGTATATACAGTGGAACCTTGACTTACGAGTTTAATCCGTTCCGTGACCGAGCTCGTAACTCAAATTGCTCGTATCTCAAATCAAATTTCCCCATTGAAATGCATTGAAATGCTATTAATCCGTTCCAGCCCGCCAAAAACCACACCAATTTTTTTTTAAATATACAGTATATATAAAAATATCTCGCGCTTTATATTTCACCTGTATGCCAGCATACAAGCTGGCAGGATGGCCTGGACTGGAGGTACGCACACTTGACTCTAAAGTCTAAACTGTCCAGCCTGGGTTTGAATCCCGACCCAGCTATAACCTGTCATGGGTGAATCACAGGCAGGGTGATTCATCAATGTGTGTACCGCTAAACTGGGTGCCCCGTTTGCGTCCCATTAGTTGTTGGATGTTAAGGATCTCACCGTGTTTTCCACAAAGAGAAGGCGAGCTATCGCCGGCACTCTGAACAAGTTGACGGCAGAGATACTGTACTTGCAATGACAAGATAACCACGTGTCGCACGATCTCTTGTCATGGTCCACAAGATTATCACAGAGAGGTGCAGCTTCCAGCGTTTCGAGATCTGATCCAGGCCTATCCAAGGAGACCGGTCCCAGCGTTCTAGGCCCGGTGGTTGTCTCAGACGGACCCGACAAAGGACGTGTTGGATTTTACCGCGAGCCGATTCGAGCACCGACGTGCCGGCGAACAAAACCAGTCATATCTTTTGAACGCGTGGCTCGATATTTACAAAATAAACTTTTTCTTGAAGGGCTGAACCGTGCGCTCAAAACGATACCGAGTTTGACCCTGAGAGAGCCGTTTTGCGTAAACTCAAAATAACCGAAATGCGAAAACTAAAATGCAGCGCTATACTACGACAGAGATACTGTACGTGCACGGCAAGATAACCACGTGTCGCACGATCTCTTGTCATGGTCCACAAGATTATCACAGAGGTGCAGCTTCCAGCGTTTCGAGATATGATCCAGACCTAACTTTTGAGACCAGTCCCAGCCTTCTAGGCCCCGTGGTTGGTTCAGACGGACCCGACAAAGGACGTGTTGGATTTTACCGCGAGCCGATTCGAGCACCGACGTGCCGGCGAACAAAACCAGTCATATCTTTTGAACGCGTGGCTCGATATTTACAAAATAAACTTTTTCTTGAAGGTCTGAACCGTGCGCTCAAAACGATACCGAGTTTGACCCTGAGAGAGCCGTTTTGCGCCGGAGATACTGTACGTGCACGGCAAGATAACCACGTGACCGGGTGGCGAAAGCTCGTAACTCGGATCTCGGCTCGCATCTCAAAGCAACAAACTGCCAGAGTGACGGCTCGTATCTCGAAAAACTCGTAAGTTGGGGCACTCGTAAGTCGAGGTTCCACTGTACATGGAGGATTTGGTGTTTGGGCTTCCCCACGCACCATTGGTGCATGGAAGCCCTGATAAGGAAAATATAGATGGGACCTTTTGCTCAGGTGCTGTGCTTGCGACACAAAGAATCCATATGAGCAGGGCCTGGGTGCTGTGTAATTAATTAGTACACAGAGAACCAATTACTAGGGTGCTGAATGAATCATAAAGATCCATTTTTTTGAGCTGGCTCTCCCGGTGCTATGATTTATTCAAAGAACCAATGACTGTGTGATTAAGATGTATTTTAAGGTACCTTGCAAATAAATGTAATGATGTAACGATTTTGTAACGATAGTCCTACAAAATGTCTGCTCTTTCCTTTTTCCTTTGAGTTGTAATCCTGTTGAAATCTCATTACAAATGCGGATTTTTATTCCGCCGTGTAGTGATAGAGGTCCTTGAATGCGAATCAGGAAGAGTGAATGAGCGAACAGTCACGGATGGAACATCGACAAACGATTTAGTTATTATTCGTGTCTTTCTAGCGATCAGTAAATACGTATTTTTGCGCTGTGTAAATAAATGCGCCAGTTCGTCTGACACGCGTCACTGAGAAACGCGCATCTGTAGACTTGCCTGCAAGTGGGACCGTGTGTTTGCGAGGATGCGTACGTTATACGCTGGGTATTAAAAGCCTTACTCTGTTCTGGAGGCGAATCGGCCCATGAGTGCACCATGAGGTGATTTGTTTGCCGGTTCGGTAAAGCCCGTACACGTGTACAATCGTGTACACCCGTTTTGCACTTACAAACGTACTTTTGAGGTGCCCGCCCAAATGCTGGAGGACTCGCTTAGCGTGCGAGAGAGGGCGGGAAATATATATATATATATATATATATATATATATATATATATATATATATATATATATATATATATATATATATATATATATTTCTCCCAATTTGTGGTATCACGACGAAACGGCTTATATCTTTGGAATGGCTGGTCGGATTTAGACAAATTAAACGGAATTGTGTAGGACGAAAGCCGTGGGTCCAAAGTAAGAGAGAAAAAAAAATAAAAATAAAAAGGGCGGAGGAGAGAGAAAAAAAATTTTCGCCAATTTTTTCCCACCATTTTATAACACCTAAAAATCGTTCGATCAACATATACATTAATGACAGACAACGCCATCTCATGCCGGTCCAGAATTATTATGAAAGATGGCGATTGGATGAACATTGCATGAACCGACACTCCCTCACTGTCCTCTCATTGTCCCTCATTTCCATTCCGGCTACCTGTCTCTTGCTCCCTCTCCTTCTCCCTCCCTCTAGTTCCCATTGGCGGACGCTTTGTGAGAAGCAAAGCGTTTGTGTGAACCCTCAACCTCAACCTAAGTTGAAGTTGCTGTTGCAGTGTTGTTGTTTTTTTTTGTGTATTTTCTCTGCTCCCCGTGCTCGCAGATTTGGTTGGTACATATATTTTTATTGAAAGGTGAAAGATTTGTCTGCGATTAAGCTTCAAAATATAAAAATTGATCTGCTTGGTGTTAGTTTAAGGGCTGTTCCAATTTATCCTGGTTAAGCACCAAAATCTGTCTATCAAATTTTGTCCAGGTCCATCACTAAGCTTTTGAGACATGCTTCACGCTTAATGAAAGACAATAATTAAGTGCTTTTGTGGAAAGGCAGTGGCAAACCACCCAATGTCACCACTTTCATGAGCTCAGAGAAATAAAAAAAAATTCCAAATTCCACTCTGCTGGCTCAATTGAAATCGGCAGCAGAGTGAGAATCAACAGACAATGGAACAGCTAGCGACGAGTGTTTGTGAGTGGCAACCACCCTCTGGTCGAGGCTCATAGAAAAAATTGATACTTATTGATTCGGCACGCTTATAATAGAAATTAATGGCGAGGGTTGTGGTTGGGTCGATGGGTTGTTATGGGTTGTTGTGGTTGGGTCGATTTTGCGAAATGAACGTTCTTTGAACAAATTAAATGGTAAAAGAATGAAAATTAAGGATTTTTTGAAATTGTTGTTGACTTTGGCCTATGTTGAATAAAATAGTTGTTGATTGAACTAGTTGACTGATATATAAATCCCATTCGAATGACAAGTGAACCGAATGAAAATAAGGATTTTTTGAAATTGTTGTTGACTTTGGCCTATGTTGAATAAAATAGTTGTTGATTGAACTAGTTGACTGATATATAAATCCCATTCGAATGACAAGTGAACAGAATGAAAATAAGGATTTTTTGAAATTGTTGTTGACTTTTGGCCTATGTTGAATAAAATAGTTGTTGATTGGACTAGTTGACTGATATATAAATCCCATTCAAAAGTCAAGTGAATCGGATGAAAATTGAGGATTTTTGAAATTGTTGTTGACTTTGGCAATGTAAGTTGAATAAATAGTTGTTGGTCCAATTTCAGTTTACTGATAAGTAAATCCGACGTTTTGGGAACATTCAAATGTTGGGTTTTGCTGACGTTTCCACAACGTTGTTTCAACGTTTTTCACATTACTTTCCTACAACATTGAAACAATGTTGTTGTAAAACGTTTCCACAACGTCGCTACAACGTTTCACTTTCGTTGTTGCAACGTTTTGCTCCAACGTTTTGGGAACACTCAAATGTTAAGGGGGCATTATACCATTGAAGGCAAAAAAAACCCATTTTTTTACAAATATACAAATGCATCAATTAAAATGTTTGTTTCCTAGTATTGTATATACTAGGGCATGCCCGTACTATATATAAGCTAGGACGTGCCCGTACGTGGGTGCCCGTTCCTTGCCAAAAAAAAAAAAAAAAAAAAATTTGTGTAGGGGTGTGTGTGTGTAAACATCCTAGGGCGTGCCCGTACGTGGGTGCAAAAAAACATGCGTGCAAACAACAACAACAAAAAAAAACTTTGAAACCACGTGGCAGTAACGACCACAGAACCCCCCCCCCCCTCTATTTACATGAATGGTTTGGTCCATTCGCAACGACCACAGAACCCCCCCCTCTATTTACATGCAATGGTTTGGTCCATTCGCAACGCCAAAGCGAACGGCGAACGGCTAAATCGCCATAGCTCGGTAAGTACTTGTCCGATTAATTTAAAACCTTGAAAAGGCACATCCTCGGGTCCCCAGCAATATACCTGGCAAGTTTAAAGTATATCGGACCCGTGGTTGTCGAGAAACAGCGGTCACAGACAAACACACACACAGACACACAGACACACAGACACACAGACACACAGAGATTGCTGGAATTATAGATAGATGTACCAAGTTTGAACGTAAATGGACTTGTCATAGAGAAGATATAAGCTCCCCATTACACTGAACACAGTAAAAACAACACTGAATCACAGTAATGCACTTTTTGATAAAATGTCTTGATTGAAAATATGCAAAACTATATATGTACATGTTGCTTGATATATGAACATTACATTGGTATACATTACATAGCATTATATTATGCATGGTTACCATGGTAACCAGATGCATACAAATGATGAATTACCACTTTACAGCTTATATCTTCTCTATGACAAGTCCATTTACGTTCAAACTTGGTACATCTATCTATAATTCCAGTAATCTCTGTGTGTGTGTCTGTGTGTGTGTCTGTGTGTGTGTATGTGTGTCTGTGACCGCTGTTTCTCGACAACCACGGGTCCGATATACTTGAAACTTGCCAGGTATATTGCTGGGGACCTGAGGATGTGCCTTTTCAAGGTTTCATATTAATCGGAGAAGTAGTTACCGAGCTATGTCCAAAAAACGATTCAACCAATCAGAGAGCAGCGAGCTATCACGTGTGCCGAACGTGGCGAACAGACTCTGCCTCGGACGGCACATTTGAGAGCGTATTCATTTATTTCACGTTGGCAAACTATGTTGGCGCTATGTTGGCGTTAAACTATGTTTTAAAACTAATTAAAACTAATTTGCGATTCATCGTAACTGCGATATGCGACCTTCCGGACAGTCAAATGAGGACGTCACTTCCGGACTTACGGATAGTCATAGTGACGACGTACTGATGCTGAACGTGGCGAGCAGACGCTGTAAGGTACGATCGATTGTAGTACACGTTTATAATAACTCTGCCGATACAGGCCCGATTAACTGCAGCGCCATCCGAGCTGCGGCGTCGGGACGATACATTCATTGTACGGTCACATCACGCACTTACGGGCACGCCCATGCATGCATGGGCGAAGACATTTTTTTTTTTTTTTTTGGCAAGGAACGGGCACCCACGTACGGGCACGTCCTAGTATATACAATACTAGGAAACAAACATTTTAATTGATGCATTTGTATATTTGTAAAAAAATGGGTTTTTTTTGCCTTCAATGGTATAATGCCCCCTTAAGTGAATCGGATGAGAATTCACGAGTTATTTAATTATTAACGATTAATGAAGTACTTATTTAATTAATTACATTTCTTTCTCTTCTGACCATTAACTCAGGCACCTTTTGAGTAAGGAAGCTGATATTTGGACATGACAGTGACCAAGTGATGTGGCTAACAAGGATATTTTGATTTATTGATTAATCATTTAATCAATGCATTATTTAATTTTATAAATGACTTATTTAATTAAATTCCTAAAAGACACATCTTCGGACGAAGCATGTGTGGATTGGTTATGCTATCAGCCAATCAATTCGAATTTCAATTCGTGTGCAAATGATCAGTGTTTATCACAAGTCGTGATAAATTAATGAAATTAATGCTCCAAATTAATAGAATGAAATGTAAATCTTGAACCAGATGGGAACCATGGCCTCAGTGAAGGAAAAGTGACTGGTTGAGAAGAGTGATGGAAATGAATGCAGATTGAAAGAGAGAGACAGAGAGAGAGAAACAGACAGAGAGAGACAGACAGAGAGAGACAGACAG
This sequence comes from Myxine glutinosa, assembly GCF_964187855.1. Taxonomy (NCBI): domain Eukaryota; kingdom Metazoa; phylum Chordata; class Myxini; order Myxiniformes; family Myxinidae; genus Myxine; species Myxine glutinosa. Next base: position 84,583,853 of record NC_136262.1, read on the forward strand.
AGAGAGACAGACAGAGAGAGACAGACAGAGAGAAACAGACAGAGAGAGACAGACAGAGATAGATAAACAGAGAGAAATAGAAAGAGAGAGACAGACAGAGAGAGATACAGAGAGAAATAGACAGAGAGAAACAAACAGAGAGAGACAGACAGAGAGAGATAAACAGAGAGAAATAGAAAGAGAGAGACAGACAGAGAGAGATAAACAGAGAGATAAACAGAGAGAAACAGAGAGAGATAGACAGAGAGAGACAGACAGAGAGAGCCAGACAGAGAGAGAGACAGACAGAGAGAGATAAACAGAGAGAAATAGACAGAGAGAGACAGACAGAGAGAGATAAACAGAGAGAGACAGACAGAGAGAAACAGACAGAGAGATAGACAGAGAGAGAGACAGACAGAGAGAGACAGACACAGAGAGATAGACAGAGAGAAATGCAGAATGATTGCAGTGATGCAGATTGCAATGATGCAGAATGATTGCACGAACTTGGGAAAGAACTTTCAAGCCCTATGGGATAAATTGGGTATTACAAGCAATGGAGTTTCAAAATTTAGCTGCTGGAAGGAATTTTACAGTCCCATTTCAGGATCTCAGGAGTCAGGGTTTAATATCTGCCATCAATTTTGGCTGTCTCACGAATGAAGGATGAGTTGCCTTTAGTGGTTGCAAAGTCGAATTTGTGGAGACCAGGCAAAATTGAGGAAAAAATATATGTCAGATATGACCCTAGTACAGAACAGTGATTCGTCAATTAGCATGAGGTAAGGATCAGAGGTGACGACCGATGATCTTCCATCTCAGTCAATGGATTGATCTATCCTGACATCATTGGGGAGGGGGCGTATACAGGGAGTCATCTAGAGTGATTAATTTAAATGAATGATTCATGATATGAATGAATGAATGAATGAAATTGAATAATTGAATTGATTTAATTGAATAAATTGATTGATTGATTGAGCAAAAGGCGGTCTCAAGAAAGAAGCTTTGATATCTTTGTGAGATATTATCAGTGTGAAAACAACCTTGGGAAATTGAGCAGGATGGGGAGTCTATATATAGATATATATGTGTGGTTACCATTGTGTGATTTCCCCTTCGACAGAGCGGACACCTGAGGATTCACCCATTTCATACTGACCCGTTTGGCTCATCTACTGATCTGTGAGGTTGGGTTGTGCAAAAGCCACAGGTGAGAGAGATTCTCTGGAGGTCACCGTTTGAACAGGTGGAGAGATCCTTCCTGGAAGTACGAGTGAAGCTTTAGAGGAACCTGGAACAAGCTACAACACATCCAACGCTACTTTGATAAAAGGTGGAACAAACTCCAGTAGATTTTATTTACAGTACATATAGTACAGGTGTGTACAGGTGCATTCCAAACCGCAGATCCTAGTAATCTACCTGGTACATTGAGTGAATATTGAGTGTTATTCACATACAGGCAAAATGGGAAATGGAGTCTGCAAGGGTAAACAAGGTCAACTGGACTTGTCCCAAAGAGGTGCTTGTGTCAACCACATGTATCAGCAATATGGTCCAGATTCACTTAAAGATGTGGAATCTTGGCATAAATGGACAAAAGGGAGAAAAAAGGAATTCCCCATGGATGGCACGTTTGACAGAAACACATTGGAAACACTCAGAGAAGAAATAGAAGCAAGAGACAGACAGAAGTTGAAGGTGGATTGGAAACCATTTTATTACTGGGACATCGAGTCCAGAGACAGGGAGACCAGAACGAAAATGGGGGGTGTGAAGAAAGAAATGAAGCAGATACAACATAGATTGGAAAAGGTATCCACTCAAATGCCTCTTGAAGTTAGCAATGGAAAGCGATCCCAGTCCAGAGTGTACCCAGAAGCAAGGTCATACGAGATAAATGAACTAGAAGAGGAAACTCCTCCACCCTATCGGCGAAATATTGTATATCAGCCACAGGAAGTACCTGTACCTCTACCTGCCGAAGAACCGGTACAGAGTGGAACGATTGGCTCTAGCCGACAGAAGACAGGTGAAAGCAGTGCCCCAGTTGAGGTAACTACCCAAGAGGGTGCAACTGGAGGACAGGAACCGACTCAAAGTGGGCAAGCGATACAACCAGCTGCAACAACTTCAACATACTCCCCAACCCACTATACAAGGAGTAAGGGTCCTGTGATGAATGCCAATCTATCCAACGATCAATATGATTGGCCAATGAACATTCAAAACTTGACTCTCCCACAGGGAGGTTTTGAGCAATGTGGCGTTATGAATTTTCCGCAGCGGCAATTTCCAGGGGCACATGAGGAACGCCCAGATTTGATGTATAGACCTTGGCAAATACATCAATTGAAGGCATTACAGAGCGGCATGCCATCAATCAAAACAGATCCACTTCAATTCGCAGAGGAGCTACGATTGATTGTGGAGACTCAATTGCCGACTGTAAGAGACATGGAAATACTCTTAAAGTGGGTAATTCCTAATACCACCACTTTGAAGACATTAATGAGTGAGACAAACTGGGAACATGCACTAAATGGACAATTAGACATGCCCAAGGAGGCTAAAATGGCACAGATAAATAGATTAATAGACGCCATACAAAAATTGCCACCCGTGACTGATTGGAATAAGGTGGTTACGTGCAAACAGAAAACAGGAGAGGATGCTAGTGATTATTTAGACAGATTGCGAGATGTTTTTCGACTATATTCGGGAATAGACCGGGCACAAATTGACAATGCCCTAAAACCCCTTTTTATTAATGGTCTGTTGCCAAAATTGAAGAGTGAAGTGGAAAGACAGTGTATTGCTTGGGAAGGCAAGCCGATGCAAGAAATATTGAATTATGCTTTGCATCATCAGCGAATTCAGGCCAGGAACAGTGCTATAAATGCCGAAAAATTGATGCAACTACAGACACAAGCCCTGATGACTACGAACCAACACAATAAGTTTTCTATGCAACAACGCAACAATGCAGCAGACAACAACTATGAGTCAGGAGATAACCAGAGGTCAGAATGGCAACCCAAAGACCCAGACATGCAGCCCAGAAAGACAAGTCAACAAGTGGACAGAGCAGGTAACGACAGAAGCCGGTGCTTCAACTGTGGAGAGATGGGACACTGGAGAAGGAGATGCCCATATCTGAGCAGAAGACAATTTCGACAGGGAAACCAAGGACAGGGAAACCAAGGACAGAGAAACCAAGGACAGGGACACTACCAACTACCACCACCTCAGCCAACATATAGGGCTCCATTGAAGAACGCCCCAATTAAGGGAGGACCTCAGCAGAATAGATGGTCTGAAACGCCCTTCTGACTAGACCAGAATGACCAAGTGGCAGCACTTCCGTTAATTTCAAGGTCGGCTGCACAGGAACCAAATGTTAGTTTGACAGTAGGCGGACGCAAGGCTCCTTTCCTAGTCGATACGGGAGCCACTCGTTCCACGTTGCGTCGAGCAGATTTTCCCAATGTACCATTGTCAAAACACTATACGAAGGTGGTAGGAGTATCAGGGGTTCCCATACATACACCTGTCACAGAAGAATTGCGTGTCCAACTTGGCCCGTTGACTGCACAACATGCCTTTCTTGTGGCATCTGGCGTCCCAGTAAATTTGATGGGAAGAGATTTATTGTGTAAATTGAACTGTACTGTCATATGTAAGAAAAACGGAGTGTATCTATAAATGCCAGAACACTCCCACGACTTCGTCATTGATATGCTACAAAGCGCAATAGAGCCAAGAACACATCGATGGGAAATCAATGATACTCAAATGGCAGAACTTTTGTGTGATAGTTTTAAGACATTGAAGGGTGCAATGCCCGAAGTACAGGAGTGGGTAGACAGCTACTTGATGGACTCTCTGAAATGGCAGACTGATCTTCATTGTACGACATGTTATGACCCTACAGGAGAGGAGGTGTCCTATGCAGAGAAGGTTTCTAGATACCTGGACACAAGGTATGATGTACATTTAACGTCACTATGGGTAGGAGAACAGGGAATTGGCATGTCGGTGTCTTTGATGCCAGATCAACAACTCCTGTGGAATCAACCAGAAACAACAACCCCACACGTCACCTTAGCGGTGGCACAAGGATATGAAGCAAAAGATGTTGGAACAATGATTGCAACTTTGGAAAATTGCAAAAACATCACATATATGGGAGAAATTCAACAAGCCCCACTTTATGACTTAGATGGAAACTGATTTTGCTGGCAGCTTGTAGAGCAGGCGCTTTCTTCAACCTTCATCATAATTGATGAACCAATTAAAACAAAAAATGTTGGGCTATACCTACTCAGCTCCGACACCAAAGGTTATCCGGACCCACTCGATCAAATACCAACATGCTTGTGGACAACGCATCCGAATGATGTGGGACGGATCAAGAGTATGGCACCGGTAAGGATCACAGTAGATGATTCTAAGCCGCTGCCTAGAAAGCGCCAATATCCATTGAGACCAGAGGCAAAAGCTGGTATTGCACCAGTGATTCGATCATTGGTGCATCAGGGAGTTATAGTTCGCACCGTGAGCATGTGCAACACTCCTATTTTACCTGTGAAGAAGCCAGGCAAGACTACTTGGAGATTTGTACAGGATCTTCGAGCAATTAATGATTGTGTCATCCCAGCCTATCCGGTGGTCCCTAATCCGATCACTGTACTGTCAAGTATTCCATGCAATACAAAGTTCTACTCCGTGGTGGACTTATGTTCGGCGTTCTTTAGTGTACCCATTCATGAGGATTCGCGTTATCTGTTCGCGTTCACGTACGAAGGCTCACAGTTCACTTGGACTGTTTTACCACAAGGGTACACAGAGAGCCCAACTTTGTTTTCACGTGCTCTACATGAAGACCTCAGCGACATTGAGTTTCCTGGAGGCTCAGTGATGGTACAATATGTTGACGACCTTCTCATATGCTCGACTTCAAAGGAAGCATGTAAGCAGGACACTGTTGTGCTACTGACAGCATTGGCAGACAAAGGCCACAAGGCCTCGAGAGATAAGTTGCAGTTCTGTAAGGAAGAGGTGAAATATTTAGGACATATTCTGAAAGGAGACACGAGACGACTTTGCCCTGAACGTGTGAAGGTGATCAGGGCACTCCCAAAACCTACAACTGTGAAGCAGATGAAATCTCTCCTGGGGACAACAGGGTTTTGCCATCAGTGGATTGCTGATTACGCATTACTGACTCACCCCCTACTGGACATCAGCTTACCAAACAGTCCAATTCCTTTGAAATGGACCCCGGAGGCTGAACGAGCTTTTACGACATTGAAAGATGCCTTAGCATCAGCTCCTGCTTTAGGACTGCCGGATTATGAAAAAAAATTATTTCTCTATTCACATGAGAAAGGAGGATTTGCCCAATCGGTGTTGGCGCAAAAACATGGGGGAAAACTGCGCCCTATAGCGTATCACAGCACTCGATTGGATCCAGTAGCACGAGGATTTCCACAGTGCTTGCGAGCAGTGGCAGCAGCATTGTATGCAGTAGAAGCCACAGTTACAATAGTCCTGGGGTGCCCCTTAATTCTCCTTGTTGAGCATGCCGTGGCGACGGTTTTGCTGAAGGCAGGAACACAGCACCTTTCAGCATCAAAGGCTACAACGTATGAACTAGGATTGTTGGCGCCGTCAAACCTCACCATTCAGCGTTGCCCAACGCTGAACCCAGCATCTATGTTGCCAACAGAAGCAGATGGTGAGCCCCATGACTGTGCGGAGGTATTGGCACATGCACTAGTGCCTCGCGTTGATTTGAAGGACATTCCCATCCCAGACGCAGATCTGGTACTGTATGTTGACGGATCATCATCAAGAGCATTGGATGGTTCACTACTGACGGGATATGCAGTATGCACAGATGCTGAGACATGGGAGAGTGGGAAATTACCAAACACTTACTCGGCTCAACAGGCAGAACTGTATGCATTAACTAGAGCCTGTCATTTAGCGGAAAGCCAGAGAGTAACCATTTATACAGACTCCAGGTATGCGCATGGGGTTGTTCATGATTATGGTGCTCTCTGGAAACAGAGAGGATTTTTGACATCTTCAGGAAGCCAAATAAAAAACGGGAGGTTGATTGCTAGCCTCTTGGAAGCAATCCTTCTACCATCGGCCATTGCAGTGGTAAAATGTGAGGCCCATACACGAGGAAGAGATGAGGTCTCGCAGGGAAATGCAAGGGCGGATGAAGCAGCAAAGCTTGCGGCACATTTGGAACAAGACCCGGTGATTATACAGGGACCTGTAAGGGTTCCTGAAAATACCCCGACGCTGCAAGACGTCAGCGCTATGCAAGAAGTGGTGGAAGATCGGGAAAAAGAGGTGTGGGTACAGACTGGATGCACATTTGACAAAGAATCTAAATTATGGACTACTCCCGATGGACGTGTTGTCGCTCCTCGCCAGTTGTTGCCATGGATTGCTCGGCTGGCTCATGGAGTGAGTCATACAGGCAAAGGAGGAATGTGTGCATCAGTGTTAAAACAATGGTATGCACCTGGGTTTACACTTGTGGCAGAGCAATGTTGTGCTACATGTCAGGTGTGTCAGGCGTATAATCCAGGCAAAGGTGAAAAGACTACACCAGGAGCTCACCCCGCACCGTCAGGTCCGTTTGTACATTTACAGATGGATTTTATCCAAATGGAAAAGTGCGCTGGATTTCAGTTTGTCTTAGTGATTGTAGACATGTTTACAAAATTGGTAGAAGCTTACCCTTGTCGACATGCAGATGCCAAAACAGTTGTGAAGATTCTGTTGAAGGACTTTATATGCCGCTTTGGAGTTCCTTGCAGGATCTCTTCTGATCGGGGTATGCATTTCACAGCAGATGTTGTTAAGGAATTGGGTAAGGCAATGCAGATAAACCTTCATCTTCACTGTCCTTATCACCTCCAATCAGCGGGAGCAGTGGAACGACATAACGGAGTAATAAAAAACAAGCTGGCCAAAATCTGTGTGGAAACCAACTTGAAATGGCCGGATGCCATTCCACTTGCACTCCTTGCGATGAGGGCTACTCCCAATAGGCGAACGGGATTACCCCCGCATGAAATCCTGATGGGGAGACCAATGCGGGTACCTCATTCACCTCCCCTGACAATCAAGGAGATGTATATTCACCAGATGGATGATTTGATGTACTCTTTCTGTATTGAATTGACCAAAGTCGTGAAAATGTTTCATTCCCAGGTGAAGGAAGCTTTACCAGAACCTGCAGAGAATGAGTGTCATTCTTTTCAACCTGGAGACCATGTGTACATCAAAATTTTCAAACGAAAAACTGCATTGACACCACGATGGTCAGGACCACACCAGGTGCTGCTGACAACGCATACTGCAGTGAAATGCCAAGGCAGACCAAGCTGGATTCATGCCTCTCATTGCAAACGAGCACATGGGGCAAGGGAGAACGGTCCCACAGAAAATGAGGCTGCACCCAGCAGCCCAGCAGAACATTCAGTGGCAGATAAATGATAGTCGTGATTTACAGTCATTTAAATTACATTTTAACACCCCTTACATTGATAAACATTGCATTTTCAACATGTGGTATTCCTACTTGGGATAGTGACATTTATTTGCCTACATGAAATACAATTACCTACTGATATTAATACAGCATGAGTGATAATGTATCATAACTACACTCATGATCAGGGGATTTAGTTGGACACCGGGATATAGGGAAATCAGGAGAAGGCAAATAATGAGATTTATGTTAAATAGTAAGGGATTTTTAGGGATTTTCTTTCATTAACCTGTTAGGAAGTTTGTTAGTTATGATGTTGAATTAATTGACATGTAATTATGTTATAGGTACGGACATATACAAAATGGGTAGCTCACATGTTTTACAGATGGATACAGGTGGGACAAAGGGAAACACCATATCAAGACAAGCCGACCAATCAAGGGAAACCAGAGACTTCTACTTCGGATACTCCTTGAAAATGGTGATATTTATCCTAGGAATGGGTTCTCTAGTAGTGGGGACTCTGTGGTGCATGGATTATTTTGGGGTAATGAGAGAACAAAACGCAACACTAGTAAATGACATACAGATATATGATCATGCGGAACGATAAAAGCAGAAGAGAAGTTTGATGGAAGATAAGGACACACCTTTAGAACCCAATGGATTACACGGGATTAATACTTTTTTACATTTAGCCCACACAAGGGCTGATATAGCAAATGAAAGTAATTGTTGGATATGTACACAAATGCCGCATTCTAGTGAGATCGGAGTACCATTGGAGGCAGTTCCTTTTGGTTGGGCAGAGTTATGTAGCCGTTTCCCAGACACCCTGATAGCAGCAGATTTTGAAGGCTCAATATCAGGGAGAATAGGGTGGAAAAAAGGAGGATATAATTGTTACCAATTTGAGGACAGTTATAGACCTGCATTGATAAGAACAAAATGCCCTCCTACATGACTATTCAACAACGAACGAAAGGATTAATGTGTATCACCAGACGCCAAACGCCTAGGCATGACAAGTTTATGGGAACCTCCAAATGCCGCGGTTATGGTCGCGAAGAAGGCTGGATGAGAAATTATGATAATAATATATTATGCTTAATTTGTTGGTTTGGAAAAAATTTGTTGGGAATTAGATAATTCCTGTTTGTGATTGTAATCATATGCAATTTATTTTCTTTGAGTAGTGCTAAAATACCTGCATGAGTTAATTTTTGAACTATATTAACCTGAAAGCAATTGTGGATGCTATTCTTAGTTTAGTAGTAAATACATACCTGATTGAATATTATTTGTGTGACGCATATAAAGGAATATAACTTTTGAATGTTTTAAGGGAAACAATTGTTGAATGTGAAACTGTCGGAAGATATACATGATTATGCTGATTTCATGGTAAGATGTACCCTATCTGATTCAGTGTGTGTGGAAAGCAGATTCAGATGTGACTGAGCATAAGGATAAGACGAGATCACATTTGAAGGGGGTGCTAACGGAATTGGGAAGAAGTTCGAAAAAGAAAATTTGTGGCTAAAAATGAAGTTAATCATGGCATACACCCTCTTTCTCAAAGAATGATGAAGACATTCTCCTGTATAACTTGGAGATGGATGCTTACCTTCACCAAGGAAATTTATGTGACCATTTGCCTGGATCACACTGCAACATATGAAAGAAAGGCGATCACTTACTCTTGTTTTAAGGCGTCGAACATTCATCACATCAGAAGTTGCAGGACAATGACATTTTACCTGCAACCTCTGTGAAATGCGGGAACATATGTTATTACTTCACTAACTTCCGGGGAACCAGCATGGAGCTGCAAACAAACGGCTGTGCCCTTGTCACAACAGCTGTGCACGATTCTGCTGGTTGCTCATGGTATGGACCATGGATGACCTGAACACCATGGTCCCAACATCATTGTGGATGCATCCGGCATCCCTGTTCCACATCTTGCTGGCCAATCAACGTCACACCAATACTTGCTGCCCACTCATAATGAGGGAGGAGGCAAGTCGACTACAACTGGGCGAAGGCCTTGTTCAGGAATTACTATGGTTTACAGCAAAAGTGGCAAGAATGCTACATGGAGAGCAGGGTCAGTCTATGACTCCGCACTGTTACCACAACAGCGAAATCCTACACGAAGTAGTGCAGGTGTTATGAAGACAGAAAATGTTTCATACCTGGATTCAAACACAAGTGATCAGCCCTTCCTTTCAAACAAAGAGTCAACATTTGTGTGGAGGCAAATGGTTTTGCCAGATGTTGCAGATGCTTTACAAAACTTGAAAATGAAGTGAAATTGTTGTATCTTGGTGATGGTGAAGTGTTGTTTTGAAAAGATATTTGTGATGCAAATGCAATAGATTGAACAATATGGAAGGAGTCAATGACCAACGAAATGTTTTGTGAATCTTGCAGGATGACGGTGTATGCCTAAGGGAATTTAATTACCAAAGTTGTGGTTTGAGTACTTGTATTGATATTTACTTGTAGTGATTGATTATTTACTTATACTTGTATTGATGTTTACTTGTAGTGATTGATTGTTTACTTATGTTGATGTTTAGATTAATGGTTAATATAAACTAAAACAAAAAGATGAGGGAATTGTGGAAATGTAACTCATTGAGAAGGGACTGGTAACGAAGCAGATAGACGATTTCGAAAATGAATGTCAGGAATGTGCACGTGGTAATCTCTTGTTCACCTGGTCACAGCCCCGGGCTAGAGCACCCTCCTGTGTGAGGCAAATGGAACTCGCAGCAGGAGGGGAGCGAGTTGGTGCCAGTAAGGCGAGCGGGATGACTGAGCAGCCTTCTGCGGAGAAGGGATTAACATTTAGCGCACGGAGGATTAACTCGAGTGTGCCGATAAAAACGAGGACAAACTTTGAGTCGAGAGCACTTGCCACGAGAACCCCTGCCCGACGGAATGAACGAGCACGCAACGGGAAACAGAAAACAGGAGAGCACCGGCCAACGAAGAAGAACCAACGACTTGAATTACTAAATTCGTTATAGTATTGTAGTTCTTTATTATATTGAAACAAGTGAATTATTAGCTAATAAAGCGTTGCTTTATAAAAGCCCTGTTTAGTTATTTTGTATCCTCCTGAGTCATATAACTATTCCCGAACACCTCCAAGCAGAATTATTTCAGCTGTGCGATGTTTGAGGGGTTTCTTGCATGCACAGCTCGTTTCAAATCCCCCCACAACATCTCGATGGGATTTAGATCTGGGTTTTGACTTGGCCATTCCAGAAACCTCCATTTCTTTCTTTTCAGCCATTCCTTGGTGGATTTACTGGTATGTTTAGGGTCATTGTCATGTTGCAAGGTCCACCTTCGGTTGAGCTTCAACTTTCCAACAGATGGCCTCACATTATCCTCAAGCACCCTCTGGTACAATGAAGAATTCATAGTGGATTCTATGATGGTGAGCTGCCCAGGCCCTGATGCAGCAAAGCTGCCCCAAACCATAATATTTCCACCACCTTGCTTTACAGTTGGTATGAGGTTCTTGTGGTCAAATGCTGTCTTTGGTTTTCGCCAAACATGTCTTCTGGTACTGTGGCCAAATAGCTCTACCATTGACTCATCTGTCCAGAGCACATTGTTCCAGAAGTGCTGGTCTTTGCCTAGGTGTTCATTGGCAAACGTTAGTCTTGCCCTGATGTTCTTTCTGGACAGCAAATGTTTCCTCCTGGCACACCTCCCATGTAGATCAAATTTGTGCAGCCTCTTTCTAATGGTAGAGTCGTGCACTTTGACATCAACAGTGGCAAGAGCTACCTGTATGTCCCGTGATGACATTCTGGGGTTCTTAGAGACTTATTTCAGCATCTTGCGGTCTGCTCTCGGGCTGAACTTGCCGGGGCGGCCTGGCCTGAACAAGTTGGCAGTTGTTTGGAATCTTCTCCACTTGGAGATCATCTTCCGGTCCGGACAGTCGAATGATTGATTTCAAATTGTTTGGAGATCTTTTTAAATCCCTTCCCAGACACGTCGGCATCTATAACCTTCTTTCTGAAGGCCCCAGAGAGCTCTTTTGATCTAGGCATGGTGACGCCGCACACTTCAACAACAAAGAGCAAACCAAACTAAATTTCTGAGGTTTAAATAAGACAGGTTCCTCCAAGATCCTCTGTAACGTTATTCTAATCATTTGCACCTGAGCTGGTGCACCTGATTCTAATTTTAGGTATTTGAATTAGTGATAAATGTAGGGGTGTACTTACTTTTTCCACATGCGAAATTTGCATTTATGTTTATTTAAATTATACAATGGACTACGAAATGTAAATGTATCATGATATTTGTTATATTATATCACCTTTATCTTTCAGTATTGCTGAAATGAAGATCAAATAGCTGTATGTTGAAATATGTTGAAAAAGTCAAAACTTTACATGGGGTGTACTTACTTTTTCAAGTGACTGTATATATATAGTCACACCCCGTTTTACGCCATTTCGACCTATGTCAAATCCGACTTCACGCCACTCTTCTAGAGTAAATTTCAGTTCAGCGAACGTCATTATGTGCGACTTTACGTCACTCCTCTTTTTTTTTTTTTTGGGGGGATACTGAATTGAGGCTCGTGAAAGAGCTAACATTTATTTCACACACAAATCAACCAGACAAAAAATATATAAAAAGAAGGATCGGAAGACAAGATGGGGAGAGAAGGGGAAGCACACAAACATGACATTTGAGAGCAGGGAGATGTGTGGGAGGGAGAGGGCTTGGGGGGAGGAGGCGTGGGAAGTGGGGGGGGGGGGGGGGGAAGAAGTATAAAACACAAGGACACCAAGGACTTCCAGGACAAAAGGATGGGGGAAGATAAGAGATGGTGGTGAACAGCTGTTTTAAAGACCTGGAGGGTGGAGTGGGATTGAAGAGAGTGAGGGAGTTTGTTCCAGAGGCGGGAGAAAAGAGGAATGAAGGAGTGAAGGTGAGCAGAGAGTCTTGATTTTGGCAGTTTAACCATAAGAGGGTTGCAGGCAGATCTTGTGTGACCTGTAGGAATATTTGGGGGACAGAGCCCAGAGAGAGCTGGAGGAGCAAGGCCGGAGAGGAGTAGGTAGAAGACAGAAAGACCACCAACCTGCCTGCGGTGAGTAAGTGAAAGGCCCTTGGAGGGAGCTTCATCGCGGGAGATTCCAATGATTCTGAACGCTTTGGTTTCAACAGCGTGAGGACGAGCTAGGTGTGAGGCAGGAGCACCAGCCCAGAGGGGAGAGCAGTATTCCATTGAGCTGCGATGAAAGCCTTGTATGTGGTGAGGAGCTCAGGTGTGTCAAGGAAGGACTTCGCACGACGGAGGATGCCCAGTCGGCGACTGGCTTTGGAGGCCAGATTTGAAATGTGGTTTTCCCAGGAAAGATCATGGCAGATAGTGAGACCCAAAAGCTTGAGTGACAGAACTTCTTGGAGAGGATTATTCAGAAAGTGGATGGGAGGGTTGTCCAGTCGGTCTTTTCGGAGAGACATCGTAAGAGTGTGAGATTTGTCAGGATTGAAAGGCATATTCCACTTGTTTGCCCAGTCTGAGATTTTGTCCAGGTCTGCAAAGAGTGAGGAGGCTGCAGACTGCCGATCTGAGGGATGAGGAATGGAGCGACAGAGGGTAGAGTCATCAGCAAAGAGATAGAGAGGATTTTCAAGACAGTCAGAGAGATCATTGATGAAGACCAGAAAAATCACAGGGCCCAGAACACTGCCTTGGGGAACTCCAGCCTGAACAGGAAGAGGAGATGAGAGAAACCCATTCAGGGCCACACGTTGACTACGACCAGAGAGGAAGTCCGCCAGCCATGCATGGAGATTTCCATGGATACCAAATGAGGAGAGTTTGGTGAGCAGAGCGGGGTGCCAGACCGTATCGAAGGCACGTGATATGTCAAGGGAGACAGCTCTAATTTCCTGTTCGGCATTGAGGACTTCCATCCATTGTTGAGAAAGCAGAAGCAGCATGTCCAGAGTAGAGTGACCATGTCTGAAACCAAATTGATGATCAGAGATCAAGCCATTGGAGAAGAGGAAAGATTTCATATCTGAAGCAATGATGGATTCCATGACTTTGCTGATAATTTGGAGAAGGCTGATTGGTCTGTAGTGGCTAGGATCTGTTTTTGCACCTTTTTTGTGCAAAGCGGTGATGTTGGCTGATTTCCAAGCAGATGGCAGATGACCTTGAGCAAAAGAGAGGGTGAAGAGAACAGAGAGAGGGAGTGAAAGAGCGGAAGAACAGGCTTTTAGGACCCGTGGGCTGATGCCGTCAGGTCCAGTTGCAGAATCAGAGTAGAGGGTTGACAGAAACTTTTCCACTTTGTCAGGAGGATAGTACACAGAGTCCAGGAGCAGCTGGGTACGACTGGGTATGGTGGGTACAGAGAGGGATGGGTTTGGGACACAAGATTTAGAGGCAAACACAGAGTTGAGGCATTCAGCTTTTTCACGTGCGGAGTCAGCCGTGCAGCTGTTTGAGGTGAGGGAGGGGATGGAGGGGGAACAAACACCAGAAACAAATTTGACCAGACGCCACCAGGATTTGGGAGAGGGAGACACATAAGAGAGTTCGGTCTTGAGAACGGAGAGATATTGTTTCCTGGCTCTCCTGAGGGTGGACACACACTTGTTTCAGGCTTTGCGAAAGGAAATGAGATTTCCTTCCATTAGATTTGCTTTCCAGCAGACGAAAGCAAGTTGTTTCTGGGCAACAGCCTCACCACAAGATTCCGTGTACCATGGACGGGAGAAAGGGTATGACAACTGAAGACGAGATGGGATAAATCTGTGCATGAGAGAGAGCAATTTACTTTGGAAGAATTCCCAGGATGAGTTGATGTCAGAGGCGGTAGAGATGGGAGACCAGTCCAGATGATTGATGGCTGCTTGAAGACCGTGCCAGTTGGCCTGAGTGAAATGCCAGACTCGTCGCCACTGAGGAGGCTCTCTGAGAATGGTCAGAGAGATGTCCACTTTAACAAGCAAATGATCAGATGAGTCGATTGGAGCAGAAGAAGAGCAGCAGACATTTTCAGGGAAGTTAGTCATAACCAAGTCCAGAAGAGAAGATGCTCCGTTGACTGAGATCCGGGTCGGGAGATTGACAGATTGTGTCATTCCCAGTGAGTCGCAGAAGTCCTTTGCTGAAGAGCCATGGCTGGTGAGAGAGGTACCCACACCCACCCAACTGGCATGGTGACAATTGAAATCACCACATATGAGGAAGAGAGAGTTGGGATGGGTAGATGGAAGTTGGTCCATATTATCAGACAGCGAGATGTAGATGGAGTCAACACTGTTTGGTGGACTGTACAACACACATATGAACAAAAGGTGGGAGCGAAGGGGCAGCCATAGCCAAAGGTATTCCTGGGGGTGAGGTGGAGAGAGGGCAGTGCAGGGCGAGTGAGGAAGAGAGTTTTTTTTAAATAAAGATAGCAACCCCACCTCCAGGACGAGGCTCAGGTCTGTCTTACCGGAGGAGGGAGTAACCTGGGAGAGATACCAAGGAATCAGAAACATCATGAAGGAGGAAAGTTTCTGTTAAGCATTTTTTTTTTTTTTTTTTTTTTTTTGGTTTGTTTTTTTGTATACTGAATCGAGGCTCGTGAAAGAGCTAACATTTACTTCACAAACAAATCGACCAGACAAACAAAATACACAAAAAGAGGGAGTGGAAGACAAGATGGGGAGAAAAGGGGAAGCACACAAACACAACATCCGAGAGCAGGGAGATGTGTAGAAGGGAGAGGGCCCGGGGGGAGGAGGCATGGGAAGGGGGGGGGGGGGGGGGGAAGCAGTATAAAACACAAGGACACCAAGGACTTCCCGGACAGAAGTTGGTATTTCAAAAAAGTGGATTTGGGGTGAAATTAGCGGGGGTAGAAAAGATCAAGGTTTTGGATGGGGGAAGATAAGAGATGGTGGTGAACAGCTGTTTTAAAGACATGGAGGGTGGAGTGGGATTGAAGAGAGTGAGGGAGTTTGTTCCAGAGGCGGGAGAAAAGAGGAATGAAGGAGTGAAGGTGAGCAGAGAGTCTTGATTTTGGCAGTTTAACCATAAGAGGGTTGCAGGCAGATCTTGTGCGACCTGTGGGAATATTTGGGGGACAGAGCCCAGAGAGAGCTGGGGAGCAAGGCCGGAGAGGAGTCGGTAGAAGACGGAAAGACCACCAACCTGCCTGCGGTGAGTGAGTGAAAGGCCCTTGGAGTTAGCTTCATCGCGGGAGATTTCAATGATTCTGAACGCTTTGGTTTCAACAGCGTGAGGACGAGCTAGGTGTGAGGCAGGAGCACCAGCCCAGAGGGGAGAGCAGTATTCCATTGAGCTGCGATGAAAGCCTTGTATGTGGTGAGGAGCTCAGGTGTTTCAAGGAAGGACTTCGCACGACGGAGGATGCCCAGTCGGCGACTGGCTTTGGAGGCCAGATTTGAAATGTGGTTTTCCCAGGAAAGATCATGGCAGATAGTGAGACCCAAAAGCTTGAGTGACAGAACTTCTTGGAGAGGATTATTCAGAAAGTGGATGGGAGGGTTGTCCAGTCGGTCTTTTCGGAGAGACATCATAAGAGTGTGAGATTTGTCAGGATTGAAAGGCATGTTCCACTTGTTTGCCCAGTCTGAGATTTTGTCCAGGTCTGCAGAGAGTGAGGAGGCTGCAGACTGCCGATCTGAGGGATGAGGAATGGAGCGACAGAGGGTAGAGTCATCAGCAAAGAGATAGAGAGGATTTTCAAGACAGTCAGAGAGATCATTGATGAAGACCAGAAAAATCACAGGGCCCAGAACACTGCCTTGGGAACTCCAGCCTGAACAGGAAGAGGAGATGAGAGAAACCCATTCAGTGTGAGATCACGTCTGGTTTGTCAGAAGCAACCTGTATGGAGAGATCAGTCAAGTTTGAGAGAAGGCCCCAGATGTTTGAGGTCCATACCGTTACTGAAGAGGAAGGGGGAGCATCGGATACAGAACGGGGGGGGGGGGAGGGGTAGGGTAAGATGTGGAAGAGGATGAAGAGGTAGGGAGAGCTGTTGAAGGTGTGTCAGAGATTTCAGAATAGCTTGGAGAAAGGGAAGAATGGGGCAGACAAAAGGTTTGATGGTGATTGGGTGAGGCACAGTGAGGTGTTATTTGAGGAGGGGGAAGAGCGAGGCAGAAGGTTGGGGGAGATAAAGGTGAAAGTTGGAAGGGGGAAGAAGCGGGGAGGACGCTTTGAGGAGGAGGGGTGGGAGGGGAGTCTAGGATGGGAGGAGCGAGGGAGAGACTCGGAGGGGAGGGGTGTGGGGGGAGATTAGGAGGGAAGAGGCAAGGGGGGAGATTTGAAAGAGATGGGTGATGGGGAAGATTTGGAGGGGAGGGGCAAGGGGGAAGATTTGAAAGAGATGGGTGATGGGGAAGATTTGGAGGGGAGGGGCAAGGGGTAGATTTGGAGGGGAGGGGTGATGGGGAAGTTTTGGAGGGGAGGTGTGATGGGGAAGTTTTGGAGGGAAGGGGTGATGGGGAAGATTTGGAGGGGAGGGGCAAGGGGGAAGATTTGAAAGGGATGGGTGATGGGGAAGATTTGGAGGGGAGGGGCAAGGGGGAATATTTGAAAGAGATGGGTGATGGGGAAGATTTGGAGGGGAGGGGCAAGGGGGTAGATTTGGAGGGGAGGGGTGATGGGGAAGTTTTGGAGGGGAGGGGTGATGGGGAAGTACATCATCCTACATCATCATCTCCTTTATCTCGAAGGAGGAGAAGACCATGCCAGGCTACAAAGTCGTGAAGGAGCGGCTAACGCTAATGCTTGGGGGTAATTGCTCCGGCGACTTCAAGCTGAAGCCGCTCTTGGTGTATCTTGGTGTATCATGTGTGTGAGTATGAGGATGAGCTTTAGGCGCAAATGAGGAATTGAATGAGGATCTTTGGAATTAACTTGGTGAAATGAGGCATTGGTCGCGAATGGTTGTGTGTGTGAGAATCTGGTTATCGTTGAACTTGGTGAAATGAGGCAATGGTCTGGGCTGACCGGAGAAAGTGTATGAGTGGTGTATTGAGGACATGTGTAATGGTGTTGAGTGATTGACTTGCATGGGGTGCAAGTGGGTAAATGGAGAGAATACTTGGTGTGTGGTAATAAATGGTGTGTGGAGTGAGTAGTGTGGATTGAGTGGTGTGGAGTGCATGGTGCGAAGGAGTGGATGGGGGAGGATGGACCCCTTCACGAATACCCGGGGAGGGTAGTTTAAAGTTAGGTAGTGGGAGTAGGTAAATTGTTTGGAAATTGACATCTGTGGTGCAGGGAGTAGCAAATTGTTGTTGATGCATATCCTTGTAAAGAACCGATCGACGTGTGCATGTGCACATGTGCATGGATTTGCAAATGCCTGCCTGTACGTCGTCGTTTCTGCGTATATCGCATCGTCCAAAAATAAAGAAGCAAGCAACTTCGGCCGCTCGAGGAAAGACGGGGCATGCCTTCAACTCGGAGGCGAGCGTCGATCACTGGGGCGGCCGGGTTCATGGAACCCTGAGCTCATTCGTTCGTCACAGACGACCCGACACGACCACCGGTGAAACTGCTCGGACACGTTGGGTAAAGCACGCCATGGTGAAGCGGGCCGATGAGCCACTCGGCACACAAGCCAGCTCACTGTCGACACGTCCGTGCCGGTCACCCCGTTCGAGGAGAAGACCCGACCGATAGAAAACAACGGAGGGACTCCCGACGGGGAGCGGCAAAGATTCAGGGCGAAGCCGCAGCCTCCCCGTTATTTACTCGAGTTTTACGAATTACAGTGTTTGTCTTCATTTTAAGGCATTTTTAAGACATTACGCCCGGTTTACGTCAAAAACCGAGTTACGTCACGGCTTATGGAACCAATTAATGACGTAGGCCGGGGTATTACTGTATATATTGTTGCGGTTTTGAGTTCTGTACAATAAGGGTTAAATTTCCCTCTCATAGTTAGTCACATTGCAGCATGTAGCCTCGTGATAGTGCAGTTATCTCATCGTATGTGTAAGAATAGTCCTTTTCCTGTGTTAGTTTTGTGTTGAGTAGAATAATTAGAGTAGGTCCTCCATTGCCTTATGCCGCTTCCTTTGCCTTATGCCACCTTACGCCTCTTTGTGCTGCCTTTGGCTTTTTTGGCGCAAATTAACATGAGGCAGGCCTGGAGGGTCGAGTCGGGGCCGAATGAGGGCGGTGAAGAAGCTGACGGCAAGCGCAAGCCGCCAATCAGGGCTCAAAGGGAGTGGCTGCGGCAATGGGTCACAGGGCGTGGTTGGAACGTTCGGGAAGGCTCAGGGCGTGGCAAATATAACCCGTCGCACAAAGCCCCCTGCCCCCAGGAGGACTCTCGAGGACTCTCGAGTTGAAGGAGCGCGGTGAGCAATTGAGTTACGAGAGAAGAGGAGAGGAGTTGAAGGAGCGCGGTCAGCAGTAGAGTTTGAGAGATACGAGATCGGAGAAAGACGCGCATGAACCAAGATACGCGCTTATATTAAAGTGACGTTTCAATTTAATTCGGTTTTTGAGATAAAAGCCGCGCGGGGTAGCGATCTTCACTCGACAGAGTAGAAGGTAAGCTATATGGAAGAAAGGATGGAAGATGCGGGAAGCAGAGGGAGTGAGTCGGAAGTAGTTGGGGTAGAGGGTAGCGTTCGAACCTCCCCCGCTATCAAGGTGGTCCCGAACGAATACCAGGCCTGAATGGAATTTATGCGGGGAATGGGTGAGCTATTGGGAAATCAAATTGAGGGACTGAATAACAAAATGGAGTCCCAGGGGAGGGAACTAAAAGGAGAAATGAGGCCGATAGTGAGCGAATAGAAAACAAAATGGATGCCCATTATGAGCGAATGGGAAATATAATTGATGAATGTTCGAGTAAATTGAAGGAAGAACGAAAGAATGGTGACGATGGGGCCTAGGAGAAGCCAATGGTGGCAAAAATAGAATCGGAACGGGGGGAAGGCAAATTGAGAATTGCACCGGGAATGGCAATGGAGGTAAGTGGGGAATGCGCACAGGTGAACGTGGAGTGCCCACAGGTGAATGGGGAAGGAAATTTGAAATGTGGAAATGGTAATAGACGATGTATCACACCTGCTGGCCTGGAGGTTTATCAGGACCGGGTGGATGCCACAACACCCCAACCGGGAAATGAATTTGAATCCTTGCAGCACCAGGGCGGTGGTGCAGAGCAAGAGGGGGTAGAGGTATTGGGGAAGACCTGTCGGAGGCGGAATTGATGGGGGATGATGATGAGGATGATGTGATTCAGCGGCTGGGGACCTGGGACAGTCCCATGGAGGTAGAGGTTGACCAGGCCCAAAGGAGCCTGGGTGATGGTGAGGTGGTCCGAGGAGGTGGTTGAGGTGACCAAGGGGACCCTCACCACGAACACAAATTAGGCGCAAGAGGCTCCGAAATTGGACAACTAGCTGGGGGAGTGTGTTGGCTCCGGGCTGGATTTGGACATTGGAGGATTGGGAGATCGAGTCTCCGACGATTTGGTCCCCGTAGGGAATTTGGACCAGCTGCATGGAGGGGCGGAACAACCCGAGGGAGTTGTCACCTGCAGCTGTGGTTTGGCAGTGGGAATGAAAATTTGTAAAAAGAAATCTAAAATAAGATTTAAATGGGAGTTTGATTTGGAGCAGCCTTGGTTGGAGTTTGTCCCCAGGCTGTGGGATTTGGACCAGAAGAGGTCATTGGGAATGGCCTCGGGCAAAAGTTGCCCCTTTCAAAATTTTGTTATGCCAGCCAGCTGGGGGGCTGTGCTGGCGAGATTTGGATGTGGGGTCCAGCCATGGGTGGCATGGTGCGACCTGGGCCCCACAGGGGGTCTGGTGGAGTGTGGTGTCCCTTGTCTGTCGGGGCACCGTCCGGGCTGGTGGCTCGGGCCGACAGGGTCACCGGACCCTGGTGGGGGTTAAGACCTCCAGGGGGTCCGAGGTGGTTTCTCAAGCCTGGGATGGCATTTATTGAGGACCACTAGGGGGAGGTGATGTGGGTCGCGCTTTGGTGGTGGCACTGCGGACGGCCAGCTTGGGCCTGATGTAGTGACCACCCGGGCATGCG
Organism: Myxine glutinosa; assembly: GCF_964187855.1. Lineage (NCBI taxonomy): Eukaryota > Metazoa > Chordata > Myxini > Myxiniformes > Myxinidae > Myxine > Myxine glutinosa. The sequence goes on from NC_136262.1 coordinate 84,604,456, forward strand.
GCCTGACACCCTCCTCCTGAGACTCTGGGACAGCCAGCATGTGGTGACCTGACATGCTGTGCTGGGTTATGGACGCGTGGGTCGAACCGAATGGACAGGGATGGAGATAGCCCACCGGACAAACATTGGGGCATCTGTGGAACGTGATGGTGTGAGCGACCTTCCACAGATGTTCCGTTATGATTTATGGACTCTCGGTTTGGGAAGGGAGCCATGGGAGTGATGAATCGGGAGAGTGGTAACGTGCCGAGCATATGGGCCATGCTCGGCTGGCATGTGTATGGCAAAGCATCTTTCTTTGGTGAAATGAGTTAATTGTGACAAATGTTTGACATGGGTAATCTGAGGGTAGATGCAAATTTAAGGGTGAATTTTGTGAAGAGAAATGGTGGACACTGTTTTGTGACACCATTATTGATCCAGGTGTGTCGACCAAAGTGTTGGAGGCTGTGATAAAAATTGATAGGGTAGCAGGACACAGCTTTCAACTGGTTGTGGGGGCGACTGTGCCAATATTTGGGACGCGGAGTCATGGGGATGTAGTTGGGTGGTCTGAGGGTCAACGTGGTGCTGTGCGTGTCCGAGGTGTGTGGACCATGTCTTCTGGGTGGGTCTCCTGGTGGAGCATGGCTGTTCACTGGACCTTGGTGTGGTCAAGTGTGGGTGAGCTGCAGTTCTGTGGTCGGACTTGGGGATGATGTGGAGGTGCAGGGGACGTGGCTGTAGGGATGCCACGCACCACGCCCCCAGGGCCGAGATTGTGCGCACGGTAGTGTGTTTTTGGCAGCAGGTGCTCACCACATTGGCCAGCTGGGGCTGGTGCAGCCGTGTTCCTCGCAGGAGGGCCAAAAGGATGGATGGTGGGTCGAACCCTTATGGACACTCATGGGCCATGTTGGCGTTTTGACTGCTCACCTTGTCCCGATGACCCTTAAACGGTGGAGGTGCAGAGCTGTCGTGGACACATGTAGTTGTATAGAACAGTTCACCGTTGGATGCGGACCCACATACCTGCCAGTGTAGTGGGACAAAAGAGAAATTTGGTGAAATTTGATAGGCCCAATGATAAATTTTGGGATTGTGAAGGGTGGATGGCACTTTGGACCTGACCAACCGGAAGTTACCTGTATATCAAGGTAGAGGTAAGGCCTTGATGGTTACTGTCCCAGGCTTCAGGACTTGCTTATGGAAATATTTGGGACATGTAATTTGGAGTTGGGAGGCGGGTGAGAGTGATGACATGGCCGGTGAGGGTGATTGGAATGTGTGCCACAGTCTTGTGGGTGGCGTTTGTGTTAGTGTTGTGGTTATGTGTTTTGATGTGGTCGGGAGAGTGGAAACTGAGGATGAGTGGTGATTATTGGAAATGTGCTTTTGGAAATGTGTATTGGTTCAATGTGAATGGGATTTCACATGAAGCAGGCCATGGCAACTTCTTGGAACATCTTTTTGGTACCACCTTCTATGGAATTGTGTTGAGAATTGAATGGCAGCGGGGGAGGAAGTGTGTTTTGGGATCTTGTGGGTGGGGAAGGTGTGTGTGTCCGCAGGTACGGATCAAGCTCTGAGGAGCGATGACTGCGGCCCCCCTCTGCGGCAATTACCCCTGGCAACCAGTGGTATCTGGAAATTGGAGCTCGTCGGTGGAGGGTCTGGTTGGGCGCCGTGGGGTAAAGGAGTCCCCCGGTGACCCGTGTTGCTGTGCTGAAGGAGGAGGCCACGGAGGAACCTGGTGTGTGGAGACCCTCACTGGCGAGGTAACGGCGGAAAGGGCTGTTGGGCTGTCACGGGGCCAAGAGGTAAGGGGGGGGGGGCAATGAACTTGTAAGTCGGTTGACTTGTGTTGGGACTGCGGGCACCACAGCCTAAGCGCCCCCACCATCTTACTTGTGCGGTACCTCCCCGCTGCCAAGTTGAGACATGCACACACGAATGACATCAATGCCATGGTCCTGCAGGGGGGTGTAATAAGTGCTTGAAATGATTTTGTGTAGTGATGAGTTTTGGAATGAGAATGAGTGGATAAGGGGTTTTGAATGAATGAGGGCGAAATCCACCGAGCCATGTCACTCACCTGTAACACCTAGACAGGGCCCGTGGAAATTTAGGGGCGCAATGGGGATGGCCCCGCAGGTAAGGTTGCGTCCTGTGGCATCCACCGTGGGACGTGGTCTGTAGACTGTGGTTGTACAAATGTTTAGAGTTTTTGAATTTTGTAAGTTGGCTAAGGTTTGTGGTTAAGTTAGTTTTGGTGTGTTGTTTGTTTCCTCCCTCCACAGGAACGACCAATGAAACGATTGTACATATTTGATTGCATGATATTAAGGGGAATTAGCATGTTAAGAAACACAGGTAGGAAGCCGATTCACTTCCCACAGCCCTCCTGATTTATTTCATCGGTTAATTAAGTGTGAGACAGTAAGTGTTACGGCTGGGATGGTAGCACCTGCAGTGAACCTTGCAGGAGCTACGGTTCCAGTGGGGGAGCTGTGTTATGTCGGTGGGGTAGTGATATGTAGAGCCAGATAGATCTGTGTAGGTAACGTGCTTCGTCTGTCATGGTAAGGAATCTACCTTGTAATAAGTTTCATGTGCAGGCGTTTTGTCGGTTAAGAGTATACCTGTGAGCATACCAGGATGTTAGAGTGATAAGTAGCATAGGGATTAAAAGATAACGCCCCTGTGTGTCGACACCTGGTAGCTAAACCTTTGTCCAGTATGGCAATGCACACCTGTAGACACTTAGTTAGGATCTCCTTAGTGCAACATTAAATGACTCCCTTCCCTGACAGTGACTTCGGAAGGAACAGGCAAAGAAACCAGGCCGGGGCACCGCCGATGATGGCCGCCGCCAATTATACTTCCGACAGGCCTAACCACATCGAGTGCCACGCGCTATCACCACGCTACACCCTACGTGCTATCACCTCGCTACATGCTACGAGCTATCGCCACACTACGGTCCTGTGATTGGTCGGCGCGCTGGGCGCGAACCTCCAGCCAACGACTGCGAGAGGCGCGAAGCTGGAAGGTTCGGTGGAAGTCGCTGGTTGGTCGTCCGCCATGGCTGACGTCACCGAAAAGGTTATTTAAGGGAGCACCAAATGCCATTTTCTGTCTGTATCTGCTCTCTGACTCTTCTTCGTCCTAAGCAGCACGGGTCTCTTGCGGCTCTTGCATCTCTTGCGGTTCATACTCTTGTTTGCGCAGCTAGCCTTTTTGGACATACGGCGCTTCGTTTTGCGCAGCCCGAGTTGAGTTGAGTCATAGCCCGAGTGGAGTTCGCTTGCATCTTGCACGTTTGCTTCGGGAGAGCTGACTGGGACATGGCAGGCCGATCGTGTGTGAAGATCGACCTCGCTTGGAGCCACCAGCCTGCGTTGGATGCGCGGTGCTTTTCCTGCTGTGGGACCTCGTGGGTGCTTTGGAATTTGGAGCAAGGCCTGGTGGTGCGCGAGCACGAGCGGAGCTTGGAGCCGCATGGTGGACGATACCAAGACAAGACGAGGGACAGATAAGGCCAATCCCCATTACATTTTACACAACATGGTCTTTTCCTTTAATTCATATTCCTGTGTCTCGTTTCTGATATCTGTGTGTGGGGACGTCCCAATTTAGGCTTCTTTATTAGTTTATTACCACGTTTTCCTGTTCCTGCATTCCGGTTCAATAAACCCTTGTATTATTTACCTTTCCCATTCAAACCTGTGCCCGCTTGAGTTGATTGCCCCTACACGGTCGGAGTGTAGCAGTTAAGCGCTTGCACAGCCTCCATTTTCCTTCTTCCTCCCGCGCGACATATAGCCGAATCCGAATTGGTTATCGCCTCCATTAAATCCGTTTCGGTCCATCCGTGACCTTCTGGTGTTAACCGGAGTCACACGACAATATATATATATATATATATATATATATATATATATATATATATATATATATACATATATATATATATATATATATATATATATATATACATATACATATATATATACATATACATATATACACATATACATATATACATATATATACATATATATATATATATACATATACATATATATACATATACATATACATATATATATACATATACATATATATACATATACATATACATATATATATATATATATATATATATATATATATATATATATATATATACATACATATATATATACATATATATATACATATATACATATATATATATATACATATATATATATACATATATATCGCATTTTTGTGCATGGTCGCATTTTTACAAGTTTGGCTAATCGATGCAAGTCAGGATAATTGGTGCAAAATTAACGTCAGATGTGAGCTTTTCTCAGGAATGATTGGCCTTTATGCACCCACACCTTCAACATGTCCACCTCCCCTTTAACACAAAGCTCACAGCGGCGGAGCATGCCCTGAACTGCTCGTCTCACCATAGCCGGGTCATTGCGCAAAGCATCCACTTCATGTCGAATACGGCCCTGCAATTCGTCAAGATAACGGGGAGGAGTTACGAACACCTTGTTCTTTAAATGTCCCCAAAGGAAATAATCACATGGTGTGAGGTCAGGTGATCTTGGCGGCCATTCCACTGCATGGTTGAGGGCGATGATTCGGTCTCCAAAGAGTTCCCTCAGTCGATCTCGGACAGCGATAAGACAATGTGCTGGGGCGCCGTCTTGGGTCCACCAGAGATATCTGACGACACCATGAACTTGTCGCTCAAAGTTCTCCTCCAGCTGCGGTAAAACTTCATCATTGATCATCTGCAGATACCTGTTACCATTGACATTCCTTTGAAAGAAAAATGGTCCGATCACCTGACCACTTCCACAAAGTCCCAACCAAACAGTCCACTTTTGTCGATTCATGTTGGTGTCAAAATTAAATTCCGGGGGATGTCCTGTCGGTGCATATTCAAGAACATTATGGGAATTGACCTTGCCGTCCATGGCGAAAGCAGCTTCGTCACCGATAACGAGATACCGCAGGAAATTGACATCTGCTTCGCAACGTGCTATCAAACATCTGGCAAGCACCAGCCTCCTGGCAAAATCCCCTGGCGTAAGTTGATGCCGGATGTGAATCCGATATGGATGTTGGTGGAGGTCCAGTCTTGTGATTCGGTTGAATGTTGCCGAAGGCAATCCCGTCCCATTTCGTCTTGTGCTGGTATCCCTAGGATGCTCCAAAACTTACTGCCTTACTGCTGCAATGTTCATTTCCGATCGCCCAGTGCGCCGCCTACCAGAATTCCCCTTGTTGCGGTTGAGGCTAGTGCCATGCTCTTGTTTTTTCTAACATTCGCCCAGATGGTTTTGGCTGCTGGAGGCTCCCGTTCTGGGAAACGTTCCCTGAACGCATCACGAGTTCGCTGCAAACTTCCAGTTTGGTGAAAGGTTGTAACCACGAAGGTCCGCTGTTCAATAGTAAGTTGAACCATCTTTTCAATGACTCAGACTGTCTCGAAACCCATACACTGTAGGCCCATCTTAAATACCCATCTTAAACAAAGGATGATGCAACCGACGATTACCAGACCAGCTTATCAATTTTACATAATCAACTTGGCAGTCGACAAGTAATGCGTCCATTTAAAATTGTCTTGCACCGATAAGCCAAACTTGTAAAAATGCGATTTGAACTTGTCATTTTCAATGAACATGTACTCGGTCATGTGTGACAGCAATGGTGCATGAAAGGCATCAATGGAAAGTTGAGGATCTCCTCATAATTGGTAAACCACATGTAAATTCTCAAACTAAATAACCTTTGCATATTACCCCTTTGAATTCGGATTACGTTTTTTTTGATACGCACTGTATATATGTATGTATATATATACAGACTTGGCATTTAATATGGAATATTTTTTTTTTTCTTGACTTGGGTTTACTTTCTTAACTCAGTATATCAATCTGGTGAGTTTCTTTTACACTTTGGTGATTTATTTGTTAAAAGAACCATGTCACTGATTGTCGCAGCAAGAAGTCAACAACAGGATTATATCACAGGTGGCGTGGCAAAATGTACGGACAGGTGCATTTGATGATTGGCTTCACAGTCGGGTATACAAGGGTTGTTGCGTTCTGTGTTAGTGGAAAACAACTGCTGCACATCTCCAAAAGTTATTGCCGCTTCCTCTGGAGATGGTCCGTCAACTCGACAATGCTGTTTGTCATGGAGTGGTGGCTTTACGAAATTATGGCATGAAACAGCGTGTTATTGCTCGGCAGTATGGCATCACTCAAGGTCAGGTGTCAAAGATGCTGAAACGAAATGCTCAGAGGGGTGTCCCTACTCCAATGCCGAGGCCAGGACGTCCCCGCAGAACCACAAGGAGGGATGATCACCAGCTGCACCGGTTAGTCCGCAATGGCCGTACCAAGTCAGCTAATCGGATTAGGCCTGAGTGGCAGCAACTGAAAATGTGCCTGTATCCAGAAGGCTAGTCAACCAACGACTGGTTCAAGCGGGCTATCATGCCAGGTGTCCACTGATAAAGCCACGCCTGACCAGACAACACCACCAGCGCCGATTGCAGTGGGCCAGAGAGCACCGTCAATGGCAACCAGGACACTGGAATCACGTGATCTTCAGTGACGAGTCTAGATTTCTGGTCTATCGTCAAGATGGCCGCGTCCGAGTGCGCAGACAAGTGCATGAAGCCTACAAGAAAGATTGTATAGTGCCAAGAGTCCAAGCTGGAGGTGGTGCGATGACTGTTTGGGCTGCTTTTCATGCAGGGGGCAAAACTGACCTGGTTGTTCTGAATGGAAACCTGAACCAGTTCAAGTACAGGGCCATTCTGGAAGAAACATTGCTTCCATTTGCTCGTGCAGCCTTTCGAGGAAACTTTGTCTTCCAAGATGACAATGCACGGCCTCATTGTGCTCGCATGATCCAACATTTTCTTGCTGACCGTGGTGTAGAGCATATGGAGTGGCTTGCCATGTCCCCGGATATGAATCCGATAGAGAACTTGTGGGCAGAACTAACGCATCAAATCAACCACTTGGACCAGCAGCCGACCTCTGTGCGTGAATTGCAGCAGGCTATAGTCACTGCATGGCAAGCGATTCCTGTCCAAACCTTGGCAAATCTCGTGAACAGCATACCTCAACGTGTACGTGCTCTCCTGAGTGCTCGTGGGGGTTACACGAAGTACTGAACTGTAATTTTACTGTCCGTAATCCCAGTCGTAATTTAACTTTTGTTTTTGTTAAAAAAATTTTTGGCTAATGTGCAAAATAAAGAGATACTTCTGGAAAACGTACAGAAGTTTAACACAGGACTGTCCACGAATTGAGTTCGATATCAGTTTGCATCACTTTCAAGGATCAATTTATTTGTTTTGAAATGTCAAATGTGGTTTTTGTTTCTTTTAAAGGTCACATTAACAAAATCTAGAATAATTTCAACATAATTCCAATGAACTTTTGGTTCTAAGACATCTTGAAAAGTAAGTTCACCCCCACAAAAAAATATTCCATATTAAATGCCAAGTCTGTATATATATATATATATATATATATATATATATATATATATATATATAGTCACGTGAAAAAGTAAGTGCACCTCATGTAAAGTTTTGACTTTTTCAATATATTTCAACATGCAGCTATTTGATCTTCATTTCAACAATATTGACAGATAAATGTGATATAATACAACAAATATCATGAAACATTTACATTTTGTAGTCCATTGTATAATGTAAATAAACATGAATATAAATTTCGCAAGTGGAAAAAGTAAGTACACCCCTACATTTATCACTACAAATACCTAAAATTAGAATCAGGTGCACCAGCTCAGGTGCAAATGATTAGACCATCGTTGGAGAGGATCTTGGGGGAACCTGTCTTATTTAAACCTCAGACATTTAGTTTGGTTTGCTCTTTGTTGATGAAGTGTCTTTATGTCTTTCAATACTGACAAATCTCACACTCTTACGATGTCTCTCCGAAAAGACCGACTGGACAACCCTCCCATCCACTTTCTGAATAATCCTCTCCAAGAAGTTCTGTCACTCAAGCTTTTGGGTCTCACTATCTGCCATGATCTTTCCTGGAAAAACCACATTTCAAATCTGGCCTCCAAAGCCAGTCACCGACTGGGCATCCTCCGTCGTGCGAAGTCCTTCCTTGGCACACCTGAGCTCCTCACCACATACAAGGCTTTCATCCGCAGCTCAATGGAATACTGCTCTCCCCTCTGGGCTGGTGCTCCTGCCTCACACCGAGCTCGCCTTCACGCTGTTGAAACCAAAGCATTCAGAATCATTGGAATCTCCCGCGATGAAGCTAACTCCAAGGGCCACTCACTCACTCACCGCAGGCAGGTTGGTGGTCTTTCCGTCTTATACCGACTCCTCTCTGACCTTGCCCCCCCAGCTCTCTCTGGGCTCTGTCCCGCAAATATTCCTACAGGTCACACAAGATCTGCCTGCAACCCTCTTTTGGTTAAACTGCCAAAATCAAGACTCTCTGCTCACCTTCACTCCTTCATTCCTCTTTTCTCCCGCCTCTGGAACAAACTCCCTCACTCTCTTCAATCCCACTCCACCCTCCAAGTCTTTAAAACAGCTGTTCACCACCATCTCTTATCTTCCCCCATCCAAAACCTTGATCTTTTCTACCCCCGCTAATTTCACCCCAATTCCACTTTTTGAAATACCAACTTTTGTCCTGGAAGTCCTTGGTGTCCTTGTGCTTTATACTTCTCCCTCCCCGCCCCCCCCTTCCCACGCCTCCTCCCCCCGGGCCCTCTCCCTTCCACACATCTCCCTGCTCTCGGATGTTGTGTGTGTGTGCTTCCCCTTTTCTCCCCATCTTGTCTTCCGCTCCCTCTTTTTGTGTATTTTGTTTGTCTGGTCGATTTGTTTGTGAAGTTAATGTTAGCTCTTTCACGAGCCTCGATTCAGTATACAAAAAAAAGAAAGAAAAAAAAAGTGTGCGGCGTCGCCATGCCTCGATCAAAAGAGCTCTCTGAGGCCTTCAGAAAGAAGGTTATAGATGCCTACGAGTCTGGGACGGGATTTAAAAAGATCTCCAAACATTTTGAAATCAATCATTCGACTATCTGGAAGATCATCTACAAGTGGAGAAGATTCCAAACAACTGCCAACTTATTCAGGCCAGGCCACCCCAGCCAATTCAGCCCGAGAGCAAGATGCTGAAAGAGGTCTCTAAGAACCCCAGAATGTCATCACGGGACCTACAGGTAGCTCTTGCCACTGTTGATGTCAAAGTGCACGAGTCTACCATTAGAAAGAGGCTGCACAAATTTGATCTACATGGGAGGTGCGCCAGGAGGAAACCGTTGCTGTCCAGAAAGAACATCAGAGCAAGACTAAAGTTTGCCAATGAACACATATTTCAACATACATCCTTGTCGATGTCAGAGACTGGTAGACAGTTATAAGAAACGCCTACTTCAGGTTGTTTCTGCCAAAGGGGACAATACCACCTATTAGAGCCAAGGGTGTACTTACTTTTTCCACATGCGAAATTTGCATTTATGTTTATTTAAATTATACAATGGACTACAAAATGTAAATGTTTCATGATATTTGTTATATTATATCACCTTTATCTATCAATATTGTTGAAATGAAGATCAAATAGCTGTATGTTGAAATATGATGAAAAAGTCAAAACTTTACCTGGGGTGTACTTACTTTTTCACGTGACTGTATGTACAGTCACGTGAAAAAGTAAGTACACCCTATGTAAAATATTGACTTTTTCAACATATTTCAAAAATCACTGCAACACTCCTCCGATCTGGGCTTTGTGGCAGAGTGAGTGGCAAGACGGAAGCCTCTCTTCAGTGAGACACATGAAAGCCCGCTTGGAGTTTGCAAAAAAGCACCTAAAGGATTCTCAGACTGTGAGAAACAAGATTCTGTGGGCTTTCATGTGTCTTTCACTGAGGAGTGGCTTCCGTCTTGCCACTCTGCCATAAATCCCAGATCGGTGGAGTGTTGCATTGATGGTTGTCCTTCTGGAAGTTTGTCCCATCTCCACACAGGATCTCGAGAGCTTAGCCAGTGACCATTGGGTTCTTGGTCACCTCTATTACCATGGCCCTTCTCCCCCGATTGCTCAGTTTGGCTGGGCGGCCAGCTCTAGGAAGAGCCCTGGTTGTTCCAAACTTCTTCCATTTAAGAATTATGGAGGCCACTGTGCTCTTGGGAACCTTCAATGCAGCAGAATTTTTTGTTGTCGGCTTCCCCAGATCTGTGCCTCGACACAATCCTGTCTCTGAGCTCTGCAGGCAGTTCCTTCGAACTCATGGCTTGGTTTTTGCTCTGATATGCATTGTCAGCTGTGAGACCTTATATGGACAGGTGTGTGCCTTTCCAAATCATTTCCAATCAATTGAATTTACCACAGGTGGACTCCAATCAAGGTGTGGAAACATCTCAAAGATGATCAAGAGAAATGGGAGGCACCTGAGCTAAATTTCAAGTGTCATAGCAAAGGGTCTGAATACTTATGTAAATGTGATATTTCAGTTTTTTATTTTTAATAAATTTGCAGAACTTTCTAAAATCCTGTTTTCTCTGTCATTATGGGGTATTGAGTGTAGATTGACGAGGGAAAAAATGAATTTAAACGATTTCAGCATAAGGCTGCAACATAACAAAATGTGAAAAAAGTGAAGGTGTCTGAATACTTTCTGAATGCACTGTATATATATATATCAAAAGTTCTGTTCACCATTCTTTCTGCATCACTTTCTAGGTTGTTCAGCGAAGAGACAGACACGCAGGGTACGATCGTGGACTGCCTCGTGTTGGGATCATGGGATGAGGTCGAATTCTAGACTCCATCCAAAAGGCCTTTCCCACTTTGCACAAATAATTTTCCAGTATTATGGGGCTGATATAATCATCGAGTAAATCCCTGCCACGGATCGTTGGCCTTCGGGTCAGGGATTGATCCATGGCCCAGCATCAAATGATAAAATCACAAAAATATATTTTATCCGCCATTAGTTGCGCAATGTGGGTATGAGGCACAGATGGCGGAGGACCCTCCATGGACAAAGTTCTTCTTGCCTGCTCTTTCTGTGTTTACTCCAAAGAAGCACTGTGCGTTTCATAACAAATGCACGTAATAAAAGCAACAATGCGACCAGTGGAGCTTGGAGCTTCAAGGCTGATCACGAAAGTGTTCTCTTTGTGCTCGCCGAACACGGCCCTGCAATCCTCAGCCTTCACTGCTGGCTCTTCTCAGGCGTCACTTTAAGGGC
>NC_136262.1:84620729-84740729 GCF_964187855.1 Myxine glutinosa
TATCATCTCTGAGCTATGAAGTGCTCAGAAAAAGCTCTCTTGGTATAACGGAGGTCGTTCACCGAGTTCGTGACCTAACAAGAACATTCTCTCCGATAAAATCAGGACGACGGTTTAGCTATAACCTACCCTTCATTCTCCGTTGATAATCCACATTGGATGGTCTTGTTCCTTAAACGTGTTGTGTGTTCCGTGTTTCCGACACCGATTTACGCAATTCTTAATGTAGATTTTAGTTTGCAGTGTTGACCAACTTCATCACTGTTGCTATTGCTCACGTTCCGATGTTGCATGAGTTCAATCAAGTCTGTGTCTGTGTCTGTGTCATGACATGTGTGAGGATGTAAAACAAAGCAAATGGACAGCCAGCTTATGCCCCTCAGTTCACCCCACATTTTCACCAACAGATTTCACAATATATGTACAGATAATCAATAACTCGTGAGATATTGAAATCAGGTCTATATTTGTGGTGTAAATGCACAATGATATCGGTCGAATTAGAAAAGAAAACACAGAAACCGAGCAAAATCAAAAACACAAAAAAAAGAAGTTCGATTTGATGTAAAACTCTGGACAAAGTTGAATTGTTAATTTTTTAAATCTTAATAAAACCTCATTTTTACAATTTTAACTGCAAGAGAAAAACATACAAGGGTTTGATTTTTGCAACGAGATTTAATGGATAAATATCCAAGTGAGTGATGGGTTAATTCGCTGCATCATAGAGCACGACCCCTTATCACATGTTAAATGTGAACGATACTAACGAACGATCACCGATTTGCGATCTGACTCAATTGAGTCGACATGGTGTAGGTGAAAGGAAGCAATGGATCAAAACGATGTCCCCGCATAATGTATTCATTTAACGGCTTTATTTCACTAAGGTTGTCGTGAACACATAAGTAGCATATATCGGTAACCACGGCCTCCGCATGTTTGCCGAGCAGGAACAGTTCTATAAATGCGTTAGCGTGTTCGGGTTAGGGTTAGCGCACACCATCACCATCCATCATGTCATTCCTTTTCCATATATATACATCTTCCATCATAAGTCCCGAGTTGAGTCAGAATTTTTTCACACGAGCCCCACGCAGGAATTTCCTTCGTTTCTTAAAAAAATTTTTTAATATATATATTCAATACATCATAACACATATGCTTTGCTTGGGCTCAATGATTCACTGGAATAGGCATGAGCGATGTTATTTTTACGTATTTGGTGGAAATCATTACAATATATATTATACTTCGTTTAGGATGAAATTTACCTGGACGTTTGTAAAAAAAAAATCATCAAAATTAGAGGAAAGGACACATCTTCAGGCTTCCCGAAAGTACGGCGACATATCAGTAAGTTTGTAGATTTTATCGACATTTAAATAATTAAAATAATGTTGATTATTCGGTCAACGTACAATCATGAAAAGACTGAATGTGGTGGTGAGATTTTAAAAAAACTTTTCTCGGCAAAAGTTTGAAAAATAAAATTTTGTTGTCAGGCTAGTAACTAAGTGATCATCCCTTCGAGGTGCGTCTTTCCGAAACCAATGTTATAGTCGATTACAAATTAGTGAAATTACCAACATAATGTCGAATTACATCTCGTTGTCTGAAAAAGGAAAAGTAGTTTTGAAATTATATGAATTTACACACATAATAATGTTTGTACTGTTGCAAAGTTTTCCCGCCATGGGGACGATATGGAAAAACCTCACAAACATAAGATGATTCCAAAGAAGGTTTATTCTCGAGACGTTTTTTCACCTTGTATCGCATTGATTCAATGTACACGAGTAGCGGTGAAGAACACGACGTTTCGTTGCAGTGATGTATTTCTCTTTAGATTTCACTGTCCTGCAGCTACATCTTACATCTAAACTAATTTCAATACTGCGTTGTACAATATTCATTAATGTCCCTCCAAGCTGCGAGTTGAAGGCTCCATAATTGTAGTTTCATTTGCTTTTTACCACATCAACGTCATGATTTAGTGATTGTAAAGATTTCATAGAAAAATGCATCTATTAGATTAGAGCATGTGTTTGTTTACTGCCAATTGATTAGCAGGAATAGGGACGTGAATTTGGGGAACCAATTTCACTTTGCAGCAAGTCCGAAAAGAGACTGCACCATGGCTGTTGCTCAGTTTTATGGGGTGCGTGTTGACCCAGAAATCAAGGATGAGTAGGGGTGGTACTTGGTGCTTACTCCTGCTGTGATGATGAGTGAAAAGAAATACTCCTTCAAAACCCCCTCTTCCTCACCCTCCCCCATACAGAATGTGAACTCGCATTTGCGTGTATGTGTACATACGTGCACGCATGGATGCATGTACATATATATATATATATATATATATATATATATATATATATATATATGTATGTATATATATATATATATAATATATATATATATATATATATATATACATATATATATATATATATATATATATATATATATATATATATATATATATATATATATATATTAGCTTGGCTCGGTTCGCTGCGCTCGCCTCACCATGCCTCGTTACTGAGGAACAGGCTTATTTTAACTGAGGATAATGACTGTACCTGAGTTGCTGTGTTGTCCTGATTTACAGCAATCATAATACAAACAATTATTTTGCACAATATTATTTGTGGTGTTTGTGATATTACATTTTTATAAGCAATTTAGGTTGAAGATTTAGGTTGAAAATATATATATAATTTAAAAAAAGAACCCCTCAGCACATACATACGGGAGGGGTAGGTGCAGACTGGAAGTTTGGTACGATTACACCTCACCCCACCTAATTATGTAAGAATTACGTGGTGGTTAGGTGTTTTAAATTACGTGGTGGTGAGGTGTTTTGAATTACTTGGTGGTGAGGTTTTTTAAATTACTTGGTGGTGAGGTGTTTTGAATTACATGGTGGTGAGGTGTTTTAAATTACGTGGTGGTGAGGTGTTTTAAATTGCGTGTTGACCGTTGACCCAGAAATTACGTGGTGGTGAGGTGTTTTGGATTACGTGCTGGTGAGGTGTTTTAAAATTTGGTGGGGGTGAGGTGTTTTAAGTTACATGGGGGTGAGGTGTTTAAATTACATGGGGACGAGGTGTTTTGAATTACGTGGGGGTAAGGTATTTTAGATTACATGGGAGTGAGGTGTCTTGAATTACATGGTGGTGAGGTGTAATCGTCCCAAACTTCCAGTCTGCACCTACCCCTTCCGTATGTATGTGCTGAGGGGTTCTTTTTTGAATTTTATATATTTTTTCAACATAAATCTTCAACCTAAATTGCTTATAAAAATGTCATATCACAAACACTACAAATAAATTTGTGCAAAATAATTGTTTGTATTATGATTGGTTTAAATCATGACAACACAGCAACTCAGGTAGAGTCATTATCCTCAGCTAAAACAAGCCCGTTCCTCAGAAACGACGTGTGGTGAGGCGAGCGCAGCGAGCCGAGCCAAGCTAGTATATATATTGTTGCGGTTTTGAGTTTGTACAGTGTTTAATAAAGGTTAAAATTTCCCCCTCATAGTTAGTCACACAAGCAACATGTAGCCTCGCGATAGTATAGTTATGTCTTAGTATTTGTAAGCTGAGTCCTTTTCCATTGTTAGTTCTGCGTTGAGTAGAGTCAGGAGAATAGGCCCTACTTCTACCGACTTTCCAGCTTCCCTAGCCTCATGCCCCTTTGCGCTAACTTGGGTTCATTTTGGGCGAATTAACACGAGGCAGGCTGGGAGGGTCGGGGCGGAGCCGAAGGCGGAGCAGCAGAAGTGCTGACGGTAAGCACGAGCCGCCAATCAGGGCTCAGAGGTAGTGGTGGCGGAGTTGCGTCGCAGGGCGTGGTAAGAAAGTTTGAGGGGGTTCGAGAAGGTTTGGGGGCGCATCTATATAACCCGCTGCAAAAAGCCCCCGGGAGGACTGGCGCGCACGCAGCAGTAAAGAGGACTAGCGCGAGAGGACTGATGAGCAAGGGACTTGCACCAAGGGACTCGTTGAACAGGACTTGCGTGAAAAGGATTGGTGAAAGGACTCGCGCGAAAAGGACTGAAGCGAAGGACTTGCACTCGATAGGACTAGCGCGGGAAAACTTGATGAGAGAAGGACTTGCAGCGAAAGTCTTGATGAGCAAAGGACTGGCGCGCACACAGCAGTAAAGAGGACTGAAGCGAAGGACCTGCACTCAATATGACTAGAGCGGGAACACTGATGAGCGAAGGACTCACGAGAAAATGACTCGTTGAAGAGAACTCGCATGCACTAACCAGCTCAGAGGATCGAGGAAGAGGAGTTGTGAGCATCCGAGAACTGTACAAGATACGCGGGCGAAGCCCGACGCGCATGAACCAAAAGACGCACTATTAATACGTGACGCTCGGTTGAGGTTGAGGCTGATCGCTATACAGTGCATTAAGTCGCGCGAGTGAGGAAAACGGCTGTGTAATCGCCAGCCGTGCTGAGAGTCCCGCCCTTTGGCATTCCACCTCATTAACTGTCTTGTTCGGGAGACGCGCTACGAGGTTCCTGCCATCGCCTGCTGCCATCTTTGCGGGACGTGCTGGGGCCGTGGAGAGCCGGACGGGGGCCGTCTCTGGACGACCACATCGACGCGTTGGCTGAACATCTACCCATCTGCAATTCCCTGTGTGAGTGTGATGGGCCCGAGTCCAAGGGATAAGTTAAGATTGACTAAGGCTGCTCTGTGTCTCTGCATCCCCGATCATTGTAAATACGTGTGGGAATAATTAAACCTGTGTTTTTCCTTTCTTCCATTCGATCGTTTCTGTGGTTTCTTCATTGGCTAAGCATGGTACGAATAGGATCGATCAAATCGCGTTCCACTATCTAAGACTGCACGGACCACGTGGTACTCAATCCGCTCGGCGTACTCAAACCACACGTGGCTCGTGCGAGGCTTGCTTCCTCGCTTCCAGGGCGGCGCAGGGAATTAGGTACGAGCGAGAATTGGTCCCGAGACCCTACTCTGCATTTGTCCGGAAGGGATGTATCAAGCCTCGGTTCCGCCAAGCCAAGCAAGAACAAGGGGATTAATCCCCCCTTGGTAAGGGGAAGAAGGGCGGCGTAGAACCGTAACAATATGTATGCATATACATTATTTATTTATTTATCGCTTGTTAACGAGAATATAAAATATCTTGTTCATGGATTGGGAATGATCTGAGATTGTGGGGAGCAGTCTTCTTTAAGACAGAGGGAAAAATGTGATTGAAGGGAACGTGGAAGTTGGTTCCACAGGTGGGAAAAAGGGGAACAAATGAGTGGAGGTGAGCAGTGATTCTGGAGTTTTGGAATTTCATAAGACGAGGGTTGAGGTGGACTGTGTGCACCTTGCAGGAGCCTGGGAGATGGGCGGACAAAGCAAGGAAAGAGCAGAGGGTGCAAGACCAGAAAGGATGCGGGAGAAGCCAGGGAGACCACCGGCCTGTCTACGATGGGAAAGTGATAATCCCATTGAGTCAGCTTCATCACAGGAGATTCCAATAATGTTGAAGGCCTCCAATAATGTTGAAGCATCTGTTACGGGGTCCTCACCGATCCCCTGGTCTCGGTAAACCTCCAAACCCCGCGAGGAGCCCCGGCAGAAAAAATATGTTATCCGGTGTCAAAAACAAATCAATCGTGGAACCACACCCGAAGATTATAAATGAACAGATTGTATTAAAAGCACACAGGAAACCATACAGCAATGAAAGCAATCAGTCATACAATTAATCTCAAGATGGTACCACCTTATTAAGTAACATAAACTCACAGACCCAGTCTCAGCTCAGCAGCAGCTCGGCAGTGATCCGCGCTCCCAGTGAATGGAGCCCAACCCTTCAATGTCTCTATAACTCAACAGAGATGAGGCGAAGACGCGAAGAGGCGAGTACGGCAGTGTAGGCAAGGCATGGACCGTCACGTGGTCTAATCCAACAGCAACCTGACCGTGGACAGGGAATCCCAAATAAGCTATCCGGATGTGCACCTTCCCCGTTCAGTCAACGAACCGCAGGGCAATCTTCTGACGCCGCTTTAGTGCACACACCTATTTTGGTAAATCACCGGATGGCGGGACCCGTGGATGCGGCTAACCCAGGTTCCGCGAACGCCGCATGAGGTCCCGGTAATGGCGGCCGGCTCGTCCTCGAGCCGTCACTGCTAGGCGAAGATTCTCTGGAATCACACCTGTACCTGGCTTCGCCAGCTTTTCCACAATTCCAGCGATCACCAATCGCTCAAGATTCCCTTCCCGGACTCAAAGTTCTCTCGCCATGTTAGCTCGCCCACGCCAGGTGCGGAGCTTCGTCAGAACCCCTCCTTTTTCCTTTTCTCCACGTCCTCCTCCTCTTCCCTCGACCTCTTCTGGCCCACTATGCCATTTCCGGTATTATTTTATCATGAGCGCCTTTAAAACTTTTAACTATAATAACCCTTTCCCTTCAACCACAATCACTAGAATACTTAGAACCAACAACAATAATCATAACAACAATCTAAAGGGCCGATTACGTAACACATCCTGAAGGGGAAAGTTAAGGATTTCCTTCACCTTTCCCTTAACTTTTCCCTGAAGGACATGCTTATGTTGAGGATGGTTGCATACACAAATATCCTAAATCCTAAGGGTTTCCCTTAAACCCTTCCTTAACGTTAGGAGAGCCCACTCCCCCTTCCCCTCCTATTTGTCATCAGCTTTTCTCCACCAATTAGAAGCAACATTTCATGAGTTACAGAGTATTAAATACATTCTAAGAAAGGGCATGATTCGTTGTTTGGGTTGATGTCCATTTCAATTAATTTCCATAACGTATCAAGCATGAGCCGTCGACGCACTTTATGGGTTAGGAAAGATTTCCCTTTATCTGCGATGTAATTCCTTAGTTAAGGATTTTCTAATGTGATGTTGCATAAATAATCCTGAAGTATAGGGATAACCTTATAGTTAAATAAATCCTTATGTGCTGTTGCTTGGCCAAGCAACCCATCATATTAGAGAGAGGATGCTTGCCTGACAGCAACAACACGTAATGAACACGTAATCTAAATGAAACTTGTTTTCCGTTGCATTGGGAACATGTGTTTTTAAATGACATTTGGTATTTTGCTCCATATAAGCTTGTTATATTGCGACATAAACACTTGTTATATTGATACATACACACTTGTTATGTTGCTACATACACACTTGTTATGTTGAAACATACACACTTGTAATATTACTGCATACAAACTTGTTCTATTGCTACATACACACTTTTATATTGATACATAAACCTTTGTTATATTGATACATAAACACTTATGTTGCTACATACACACTTGTTATATTGCTACTTACATGCTTTTTATATTGATACATACACACTTGTTATATTACTGCTTACGCACTTGTTCTATTGCTGCATACACACTTTTTATATTGTACATAAACCCTTGTTATATTGATACATACACACTTGTTATATTGATACATACACACTTGTTATATTGACACATACACACTTGTTATATTTATTACTGCATTCACACTTGTTCTATTGCTGCATACACACTTTTTATATTGATACATAAACCTTTGTTATATTGATACATACACACTTGTTATGTTACTGCTTATGCACTTGTTCTATTGCTGCATACACACTTTTTATATTGTTGCGGATTCGGGGGTCGGCGCTCCCCTTATCAAGGGGGGGGGGGTTAATCCCCTTGTCTTTTAAACTGGCCGTCCCACAATCCTGGAAATTATGACGCTCCACCCGGTCGGTCTTGGGTAGGGTGATTGGTCAACTTGGGGTCCCAAATACCTAATTACCAACCCCGACCGCGAGCAGGGAAATAACTCCCGCTCGAACCACGGATAAGATGGAAATTGCCGAGCGGTTAGCAATCCACAGCCCGACCCATTAACAAAGACTAACCCGATCCTGAGCGGTTTCCAAATCGTGCCACAGGTACTCAATTGGAAGAAAAGACGGAGGCGATCGGATTAGGGAAAAACCAAGAAAGAACAAGGTACATTTATTAACAAACCAAAGAGAAGAGGAAAGGGAAAGAATGTACAAGAAGAAGAAGAGCAAAAGGACACAGGGCAATCTTAACTATTCAGTCTTACTTACAACCCCGGACAAACAGACAGACTCACATGGGATGGCAGCTGGTAGGGGGGGAAGGTCCAGGCAGATGGTTCCAGGTGATGGGATCCGGCTCCGGTCCAGGCTCCGGGTCCGCGGGCGAAGAACGGCAGGCAACTTCGCGTATCGTTGGCGCGCGACCGGACCTTACATATGCGAGGGGCTCGAATGCTGCGTACGTATAGCGTGCCGAACGCTCTCTCTCTCCCGATCAATCAAGGTCCGTATCAAACGGCAGTTTGTATCAAACGATGGTTCCCTGCGCAGTTCGTTGAAACAAGCGCGCCTCCGCGCTGTCCTCTGGATAACGTTACAATCAGACGTCTCCGCGCAGTTCCTTCAATAGCAACGGTCCCCTGCGCAGTTCCTTCAATAGCAACGGTCCCCTGCACAGTTCTTTCAATAGCAACGGTCCCCTGCGCAGTTCTGAAAGCAGTCCTCGCGCTTGCGCTTATATAACGCACTTTGAAATCAATGCGCGCTTCATAGAGACACGCCCGCCAGTGAGCTCACCTCAGCCCTGGTTGGATTGCGAGGGCTCACCGGCTCCGTTCTTGACGGCTCGTTGACAGGGCCACGCCTCATTCTTGGCGCTCCACCCCCTTCTTCTCCAAGCTTGACCGCATGCGTAATGGCGTTTGGAGCGAGGCAGCGAACGCTGCTGGGCGAGCAGAGGCGCGTAACACAATTTGGAGAGAGAGACTGGCAAAATGGAAAGAATGGGGCCTATCTTATTTAATTAATGCAACGCAGATTCAACTATTGGGAACACAGCCTTATCTGAAACATCATAACTGACAGTCCTATGGTGTCCTACGTGTTGCATATGGACTAACTATGGGTGCGACCTTTCACCTTTTAAATGATGGAATATTTACAAGAAGTGATTATTTATTTACAAAGTGAGGGGTTCTCAAAACCGCAACAATATTGTACATAAACCCTTGTTATATTGACACATACACACTTGTTATATTGACACATACACACTTGTTATATTTATTACTGCATTCACACTTGTTCTATTGCTGCATACACACTTTTTATATTGATACATAAACCTTTGTTATTGTGATATATAAACACTTGTTATGTTGCTACATACACACTTTTTATATTGATACATACACACTTGTTATATTGCTGCTTACATGCTTTTATAGATACATACACACTTGTTATATTACTGCTTACGCACTTGTTCTATTGCTGCATACACACTTTTTATATTGTACATAAACCCCTGTTATATTGATACATAAACACTTGTTATGTTGCTACAGACACACTTTTTATATTGATACATACACACTTTTTATATTGATACATACACACTTGTTATATTGCTACTTACATGCTTTTTATACTGATACATACACACTTGTTATATTACTGCATACACACTTTTTATATTGATACATAAACCCTTGTTATATTGATACATAAACACCTATGTTGCTACATGCACACTTTTTATATTGATACATACACACTTTTTATATTGATACATACACACTTTTATATTGATACATTCACACTTGTTATGTTGCTACATACACACTAGTTATATTGCTACATACACTCTTGTTATATGTTGCATGGGGTACATGGATGTATGAGGAATAAAATGATTCTTGTGTAAAATTCATTTTATTCTCATTGAGCATTTTATTAGCCCATCCCCTGCACAGCAGGAGGCGGGGTTTTGTAATCACTTCTGTGTGTCTGTCTGTCTGTGTGTGTGTCTGCCCAGGCCATAACTTTTCTTTACTATTTGAACTATTGCCATCAAATTTTCAACAAAGCTTTATTCTGATAATACGGAGAAGGCAAATTAATAATTTGGTCAAAAGGCCAAACGGTCAACGTGACATAAAATCATCAATTTTCGTTCAATTGTCCTGATATTGCTACACACACCATTTGAGTTTTGTCATCAAATTCTAAACAAAGCTTTATTATAGGAATATGGAGAAGGCAAATTAATAATTTGGTCAAAAAGATCAAAGGTCAGCGTCATATGAAATCTTCACTGAAATCGTCAAAACTGAATTTGTTCACCAATCAAAAGCTACAAGCCGATCATTTTTTTGTCAAGAATAGTTCTTCAACATGCTCATATTCCAACTCCTCCCTTAGCATGTTGCTGGCTATAACAGAGACTACTGCAGCCATCAGTTCCAATCTGGGTATGGTAGTGACCTTAGTTAGTGCCAACCGAGACTTCCCCATGACAAGCGAGCAATGAAAAAGGACATTTTTGTTTTCGAGTCTGAGGTACGAACACTGTCCGTAGCCAGTGGTACTTGCATCTGAGAAGTGATGCAATTCAACCTTTAGGATCTCTCCGAATCCCGGAGGTTGGTAGCATCTGGGAATAGTGAGGTTCTCCAGATTGGCAAGATCCTCTGTCCAGCGTTCCCACCTTGGGCAAAGTTCTTCTTTAATTGGGTCATCCCTGCCTGTTCCTTGCCTGCACATATCTTGGAGAATCCACTTGCCATTGAGGACAAAGGGGGCAATGAATCCCAAAGGGTCATACAGTGGAGAACCTCACTAGGTTCCTCCTTCATGATGTCTCTGATTCCTTGGTATCTCTCCCAGGTTACTCCCTCCTCTGGTATGATAGACCTGAGCCTCGTCCTGGAGGGGGAGTTGCTATCTTTATAAAAAACTCTTCCTCACTCGCCCTGCACTGCCCTCTCTCCACCTCACCCCCAGGAATACCTTTGGCTACGGCTTCCCCTTTGCTCCCACCTTTTGTTCATATGTGTGTTGTACCGTCCACCAAACAGTGATGACTCCATCTACATCTCGCTGTCTGATAATATGGACCAACTTCTATCTACCCATCCCAACTCTCTCTTCCTCATATGTGGTGATTTCAATTGTCACCATGCCAGGTGGCTGGGTGTGGGTTCCTCTCTCACCAGCCATGGCTCTTCAACAAAGGATTTCTGTGACTCACTGGGACTGAAACAATCTGTCAATTTCCCGACCCGGATCTCAGTCAACGGAGCATCTTCTCTTCTGGACTTGGTTATGACTAACTTCCCTGAAAATGTCTGCTGCTCTTCTTCTGCTCCAATCGGCTCATCTGATCATGTGCTTGTTAAAGTGGACATCTCTCTGACCATTCTCAGAGAGGCTCCTCAGCGTCCACGAGTCTGGAATTTCACTCAGGCCAACTGGCACGGTCTTCAAGCAGCCATCAATCATCTGGACTGGTCTCCCATCTCTACCGCCTCTGACATCAACTCATCCTGGGAATTCTTCCAAAGTAAATTGCTCTCTCTCATGCACAGATTTATCCCATCTCGTCTTCAGTTGTCATACCCTTCCTCCCGTCCATGGTACACGGAATCTTGTGGTGAGGCTATTGCCCAGAAACAACTTGCTTTCGTCTCCTGGAAAGCAAATCCAACGGAAGGAAATCTCATTTCCTTTCACAAAGCCCGAAACAAGTGTGTGTCCACCCTGAGGAGAGCCAGGAAACAATATCTATCCGTTCTCAGGACAGAACTCTCTTATCTGTCTCCCTCTTCCAAATCCTGGTGGTGTCTGGTCAAATCTGTTTCTGGTGTTTGTTCCCCCTCCACCCCTCCCTCACCTCAAACGGCCACACGGCTGATTCCGCACGTGAAAAAGCTGAATGCCTCAACTCTGTGTTTGCCTCTAAATCTTGTGTCCCAAACCCATCACTCTCTGTACCCACCGTACCCAGTCGTACCCAGCTGCTCCTGGACTCTGTGTCCTTTCCTCCTGACAAGGTGGAAAAGTTTCTGTCAACCCTCGACTCTGATTCTGCAACTGGACCTGACGGCATCAGCCCACGGGTCCTAAAATCCTGTTCTTCCGCTCTTTCACTCCCTCTCTCTGTTCTCTTCACCCTCTCTTTTGCTCAAGGTCATCTGCCATCTGTTTGGAAATCTGCCAACATCACCGCTTTGCACAAAAAAGGTGCAAAAACAGATCCCAGCAACTACAGACCAATCAGCCTTCTCCCAATTATCAGCAAAGTCATGGAATCCATCATTGCTTCAGATATGAAATCTTTCCTCTTCTCCAATGGCTTGATCTCTGATCATCAATTTGGTTTCAGACCTGGTCACTCTACTTTGGACATGCTGCTTCTGCTTTCTCAACAATGGATGGAGGTCCTCAATGCCAAACAGGAAATTAGAGCTGTCTCCCGTGACATATCACGTGCCTTCGATACGGACTGGCACCCCGCTCTGCTCACCAAACTCTCCTCTTTTGGTATCCATGGAAATCTCCACGCATGGTTGGCGGACTTCCTCTCTAGTCGTAGTCAACATGTGGCCCTGAATGGGTTTCTCTCATCTCCTCCTCCTGTTCAGGCTGGAGTTCCCCAAGGCAGTGTTCTGGGCCCTGTGCTTTTTCTGGTCATCATCAATGATCTCTCTGACTCTCTTGAAAATCCTCTCTATCTCTTTGCTGATGACTCTACTCTCTGTCGCTCCATTCTTCATCCCTCAGATCGGCAGTCTGCAGCCTCCTCACTCTCTGCAGACCTGGACAAAATCACAGACTGGGCATACAAGTGGAACATGTCTTTCAATCCTGACAAATGTCACACTCTTACGATGTCTCTCCGAAAAGACCGACTGGACAACCCTCCCATCCACTTTCTGAATAATCCTCTCCAAGAAGTTCTGTCACTCAAGCTTTTGGGTCTCACTATCTGCCATGATCTTTCCTGGGAAAACCACATTTTAAATCTGGCCTCCAAAGCCAGTCGCCGACTGGGCATCCTCCGTCGTGCGAAGTCCTTCCTTGGCACACCTGAGCTCCTCACCACATACAAGGCTTTCATCCACAGCTCAATGGAATACTGCTCTCCCCTCTGGGCTGGTGCACCTGCCTCACACCTAGCTCGTCTTCACGCTGTTGAAACCAAAGCATTCAGAATCATTGGAATCTCCCGCGATGAAGCTAACTCCAAGGGCCTCTCACTCACTCACCGCAGGCAGGTTGGTGGTCTTTCCGTCTTCTACCGACTCCTCTCTGGCCTTGCCTCCCCAGCTCTCTCTGGGCTCTGTCCCGCAAATATTCCTACAGTTCGCACAAGATCTGCCTGCAACTCTCTTATGGTTAAACTGCCAAAATCAAGACTCTCTGCTCACCTTCACTCCTTCATTCCTCTTTTCTCCCGCCTCTGGAACAAACTCCCTCACTCTCTTCAATCCCACTCCACCCTCCAGGTCGTTAAAACAGCTGTTCACCACCATCTCTTATCTTCCCCCATCCAAAACATTGATCTTTTCTATCCCCGCTAATTTCACCCCAATTCCACTTTTTTGAAATCCCAACTTCTGTCCTGGAAGTCCTTGGTGTCCTTGTGTTTGATACTTCTGCCACCCCCCTCCCCCCAAGCCCTCTCCCTCCCACACATCTCCCTGCTCTTAAATGTTGTGTGCCTTCAAGTGGTTGTGTGCTTCCCCTTCTCTTGTCTTCCGCTCCCTCTTTTTATATATTTTGTTTGTCTGGTTGATTTGTTTGTGAAGTAAATGTCAGCTCTTTCACGAGCCTCGATTCAGTATACAAAAAAAGAAAAGATAAAAAAGTGAGGCAACTGCAGAAAGAATACCACGACGAGTCAAAGGCTGGTCCCTTAGAACTATTTTAAATCTGAACTGATCTGCTTCCACACACCACTGCACTCCAAGAGTTCTCTCAAGAGACAGATCATCAAAATTCAAGTTGAGATCCTTGATGTCATTCGCTCTCTCTGAAGGGGTAATGCTTTCCACTACGATCCTGTCATTGAAGACAAACTTGTGGAGACGTAAGCTACCCTTGCAGCAGAGTTCTCTAGCTTCCTTCACGAGACTAATGGCCTCTCCTGTGTCCTTCACACTAGAGACTCCATCGTCAACATATAAATTCCTGCTGACAAATTTTGAAGCCAGAGGAATTCAGTTTCCTGCTGCCTGGCGAGATGCTTGAGCCCGTAGTTGGCACATCCAGGTGATGACGTTGCCCCAAACAAATGAACCTTCATTTTGAACTCGACAGGTTCTTGACTGATGTCGTTATCTTCCCACCACAGGAATCTAAGGTAGTCACGATCTTCAAGCTAGACATGGAATTGATGGAACATCGTCTCGATGTCACACATGATGGTGACCAGATGCTTGCGGAACCTGCACAGAACTCCCAACAGGCCATTAGTAAGATCCGGTCCAGTCAGAAGATGTTCGTTGAGTGTAGTACCTTCATATTTCGATGAGCAATCTAAGACTACCCGGATCGTATCAAACTTTTTGGGATGGTAGACACTGTGATGAGGGATGTACCATGCAGTTCCTGGGATGGGTTCGTTTGTCGCTTTCTCAGCATCACCGTCATCGATTATTCCCTTCATGAATTTAACGTCATGTTCGCGATACTGCTCGTCCTTGTCGAATTTTTTCTTAAGATGCTTCAGACGAATCAGGGCAAGTTTTTTGTTGTTGGGGAGATGAGGGCGTGTCTTGAAAGGGATGGGCATCTCGTAATGACCACTAAAATTTTGCTGGATCTCCCTTTCAAGAATGTGTAGGAATAGCATGTCGTCTTGAGACACCTTTTTCATTATGTCTCATACCTGCGAAGTCCGACTCCAACAGGCGGATGGCATCTGAAGGCGTCAGCGCTGGGAGCTCTTTGACTGTTATCCGATGGCAGAGTCCAGTGACGTCTCCGGTGTCAACACGAGGTGATGCACATCCTACGACGCTCCAACCTAGGTCAGTCTTCTGGGCATATGGCTCATTATCCCGTCCGGTAATAACTTGACGAGGTGCCAGAGTCCAGTGACGTCTCCGGTGTCAACACGAGGTGATGCACATCCTACGACGCTCCAACCTAGGTCAGTCTTCTGGGCATATGGCTCATTATCCCGTCCGGTAATAACTTGACGAGGTGCCAGAGCAGAGGTGCCAGAGGTGTCACGACCTTTACTTGACTCGAGTAGTTTTAAAAATGAATATTATGACCTTCACTTGACTCGAGTAGTTTTAAGAATGAATATTATGACCTTTACTATGAATGAATATATGAATGAATATTATGACGTGACACAAGTAAAGGAGCAGTCATACCCCATAAGGACTCCTACATCACATTCCTTTAAAGATGGAAGCTCATCGGCAGTGGTGGCCAGGTGGCTCCATCTCCTGGCAGTCTCACATGTTGGAATATGAGACCGGTCAACTGCAATGAAGTCTCTTGTATATGCAGGTGGAAGATCAATTTGAGTGGCGGCGTGGAATCTTCTCATTCGCAGTCCAGTTGCTCTTTTACAATGAACGATGGAGTCCCATCCTATCATGGTAGTCAGCATCATGTCTGACAGGCTCTGTGTCGGCCTGCAGTGTTTGACTTATCCCTTCATCAATGAATGTGGCATCACTCTGGGTGTCCCAACACATCCAGGTCTCCAAGTGTATTAGTGAGGTCACTAATTTGTTGTTCCCACCCTTTTATTTTCTCTTTTATGCAATTCCTCTTAGTCTCATCTTCTTCATCTTACAGTACCTCTCGGAATTGTGCGACTTCGTCCTGAAGAGCTTCTATTTGCCCTTCTAACTCTCTGGGACCAAGGGGCTTTCCACTAGGGCCTGAAATGTTACTGAGACTTTACTGCGTTAAAGGGAAAAATGGACAAGGTAAGTGGGGAGAAGGCTAGCGTTGAACAGTTTCCAACACAGATGATGATTCGAGATAGTTTACATCAATCTATGCAAAATCAAACGCTTAGGCCTAACGAAATAAATTTGGCTACCAATGAATAAGCAAACAAATCTTATTGGAACAATTTGAGGCAACCAACTGACTAATCAAGTTACAATCGATTTTGTTTGGCATCCATTAACAAATCACTTGAAATGTAACAGTTCATGACTTTGATTGTGTTGAAAGGATATACACAAATGGATTCAACCACAGACATACATCACAATCACATAATGATAAACCGTCTCTGAGTCCTTATAAATTAGTATCGAACCGACTGAGCACAGTGAACGTCACCTTTAAAACGTTACTTGTAACACTCGGTCCAACCTTCGACGAATGAAGACTCGAGAAGTCAATGTGTTTTGGCTGTTGTGGGTTATAACTCCATCAATCAGGCGTCGAATGGTAAGCAGAACACACAATCACAAGGTGGCTTGCTGTCCCGACGAACGGACCGACTCCCAAATGCTACTTCTTCGTGCAGCACTGCTTGAATAACAGACCTCACATTGCCTCCGAAGCTTACAATCGAATTGATTACGCTTTCTGTCCCGAGTTGAAGGCAGGTTTTTACTGTAGATGCCTCAGCATAATCACGAGCAAAGATCTCAATACGGGTGTCTTGAACTTTATTCTTCTCACCATACAGCGATTGCACACCGTAAAGAAGTTTCGAACTCCTATTGACACCGCAGAAACTTGTTGCCTCTTTATGCTGGGCTCCAAAGACGAGTTTCCGTGCTTCGACTAATACGGCCATTCTCCATTCAAAGACGTGTGGCGAATGAATAAAAGCCGTTCAGACTATTTTCGAACATGGTCTAAATAATCACACACGTACATTAAAAAGTATTCCAATGCATAACGCTGGGCTTGACAAACACATATTGTGGTAACAAAGTTTTCAACCTAAAGTATATCTTCTTCTTCTTTTTGAGGTTTAATGGCGCTTTCAGAGCCGCGAGGCTCTATATACGCCACGCACCTAACATCCAAACAAACCAACCAGGAGGTTAACACGAGAAAAACTAGAGCCTCACACTGCTAACCCCGTACTATAAAACTGTTCTACAAAACCCAGGATGTTTCAGATCCAGCCAGCAAAAGGCTTCCGGCAGACCTGACCACGTGATCCCCATTCCACGGACAGAAAGCTGAAGATGAGATCTAGCGTTATTATAACGCGGACAAAAGGAAAAAACATGGTCCAGATCTTCGGGAACCTTACACCGATCGCACCACCCCGAGGGATGGCACCCGATCCTGTGAAGATAAAAATTGAGAAAACAATGTCCAATTCTAAGGCGAGATAAGATAGACTGCTCCCTGCAAGGGAGATGGGGAGACGACCCCAAGGACACGATCGATGGATGCACCTTGTGACACCACCTCCCCTTAGGGGAGGAGTCCCACTGACTTTGCCATATAACATTAATTTTCTGTTTAATTAAATTAGAGAGGTCTGCCTGGCCTAGCGGAAACGGGGTTTCGAAATCCAGATTGAGGGCGCGTTTGACCGCCTGATCACACATTTCGTTGCCTGCAATGCCCACGTGGGCCGGGACCCAGCATAGAACGACGACCGTGCCCCTCCAATGGGCCAAACTTACGAGATGAATTACCTCAAGAACCAATTCGTTCCTACTGCCAGGCTGGAATGACCTAAGTGCTATCAGAGCCGAGAGGGAGTCGGAAAATATGACCGCGCTGAGGGGATAAAAGTCTATAATCCATTCAAGAGCCAAAACAATTGCATAAAGTTCTGCCGAAAATACCGACAGGTGGTCTGGAAGCCTGAAAGCCTTGGTCACCTTCACATCAGGGATGCAGAAGGCAGCCGCAGTACGGTCAAGACCCGGATCTTTGGAGCCATCTGTATAAGCATGGAGAGATTGACTCCAGAACTTGTGAATGAATTCCATAGCCATGTTACTTGTCGCGACGGGATTGTCCCTGTCTGTCATACTCTGTAAATCCAAGTGAATTCTTGGAACCACGAGGGTCCAAGGCGGCCATAGGGACACTTTTTTGGCTGTGTTAACCGGGGAGAGGTCCAACCCCAACCCCTTAACCGCCCTAACACACTTGAGACCAAAAGGGGGAAGCCGACGGAGATTACCGAGAGCATGATACTCCCAGCAATCTAGGAACAGAGAACTGCCAGGATGATTTACCCTGAAGGAAATGCATTTGGACCAGTATTTGAGAATAGACACTTCCCATCGAAGTGGCAAAGGCAGCTCACCCGCTTCAACCAGGCGAGCGCTCACTGGAGAGCTTTTAAAGGCACCAAGACATATGCGGTGAGCTTTGGACTGAACTCCTTCCAACCTCCTCCGGATGGACAGGGACATGTCCCAAAAGGCTTGACACGCGTAATCAAAATGCGAACGTATTAGAGCTCTGTACAAGATAAGGAGGCTATCCTGGTGGGCACCCCAAGAAGTACCCGAGATACAACGGAGAAGGTTGAGACCCTTCGAGCACTTAGCTACAAGTTTGGCACAATGGGCATTCCAGGTTAAGCCCTTATCAAAGATCACCCCCAAAAAGGGGACCACCGGAGAGACTTTTAGGGCCGTGCTATTGACTGTTAATCTGACGTCCTCAACCTTTCTCTTGAGAGTAAAGATTCCAAGCTTAGACTTAGGCCCAGAGATGGCAAAACCCCATTTTGCAGCCCACTGCTCAATACTGACAACATCAGCCTGAAGGCGCTTGGAGATGAAAGCACAGTACCTGCCCCGAACCCAGATAGCTATATCATCGGCAAACAAAGACAAATTGCCCCGCACCCCTGGAAGAGAGGCAACATAATTTATCATTATGTTGAAAAGGGTGGGACTAATACAACTACCCTGAGGAATACCCTTTTTAGTGAGAAACACGGAGGACAGAGCAGCACCAACACGCACTTGAAAAGATCTGCCAGACAGGAAATCACGGACCCACCAGAAAAGTCTGCCCCTGATGCCTAACTGGTGAATCTTAAACAGAAGACCGTCCCTCCAGACAGAATCATAGGCCTTCTGAATATCAAGAAAAACCCCCAGCACTGACTCGCGGCCGATGAAAGCCTTCCTAATGTCATTCGCCAGAGAGACTATTTGATCTGAAGAGGACCGACCCCTCCTGAATCCACTCTGACATCTATTAAGCAGATTATTCTTTTCTAAGTAAAATATCAGGCGTTCATTAACCATCTTCTCCATAAGTTTGCTAACAACAGAAATAAGAGCAATAGGGCAATAAGAGGATGGGTGTGTAGGATCCTTACCAGGCTTTAGAACAGGAATGATTATGGAGTGCTTCCACGCACCAGGGAGCCTACCTGAAGCCCAGACCTTATTGATCAACACCTGAAACACTTCCAAGACACTATCATCCATGTGCTTGAACATGGAGTGAGTGAGCGAATTAGAGCCAGGAGCACTATTCTTGGACTTGGAAATGACCTGCCTTAATTCACCCAGAGAGAAATCCATGTTAAGCGGGGAGTTATCCGGGCTCACATCACAGAGAATGTCTTTGTGCTGGGAGACAAACTGACGCTTGGCCTCACCTGACTCCGAATCGACAGGATCATCACCTGACTGATCTGAAAAGAAGGACGCTAAAGCAGAGGCCTTCTCCTGGCTTGAATAAACAGGGGCATTATTGCTGACCAACCAAGCTATCGACCACCCTCCACCATTCCTGCCATACATACTTCTAACCCTACGCCAAACAGAACTAATGGAGGTGTCCGGATTAATAGACGCACAAAATGCTCGCCAAGACTCTGACTTGGCGCGTTTAATTACCCGCTGAGCTTGAGCTCTTCTTCTCTTGAACTCGATGGCATCTTGAAGCAGCAAGGATTTCCTATCTTTTTTTAAAGGAAGACTTTCTGGCCTTAATGGCCCTCGCGCATTCCTCATTCCGCCAGGGAACTTTAATTCTCTGACCGATCTGACCTTTACACGTGGGGATAGACTCGAGAGCACTGCGATAAACTCCTTTGACTAAACTATTACTGAAGATATCAGGATTCTCGTTAAATAATTCAGGCTTGACCACCTCGGAGCAACATCTGGAAAACTTACCCCAATTAGCCCTGGAGAGACTCCAAGAGGGAGGCCTATCCAACCCCTCCAGATCTCTCTCCAATTTGAGGTGGGTGGACACCGGAAGGTGGTCACTACCCAGACTGTCTGGAAGAACCCTCCATTCACACCTTGCTGCAAGCGAGGCAGAGACTATCGTGAGGTCGAGAGGGGAAGACCGACCAGAGCCAGGATTTATGAAAGTTCCACTACCATCATTCAGTATTACTAAGTCAAGGTCGTCCATCACCTTCTCCACACAAGAACCATTACTGTCCGTGAGCTTAGAGCCCCATAGAGTGTTGTGGCTGTTGAAGTCACCACACCAAAAGATTGACCCTTCGCACTTGCATAAAACCTCTTTAAGCGCAAGAACATTCAAAGAGAGACACGGATTGTAAAAGTTAACCACTGAGAAGGTCTCACTAGGGCTAGGAAATAAAACCACATTACACTCCAACTCCACATGACAATCAATAACCCTATGAGGAACACCTGACCTCACAAAAACCCCACATCCCCGCCCCCCCCACCCCCCACTGCCCCTAGCTCTCTCTATCCCTGCGAATTAACAAATAATTTGGAATCCTATATGAAATGTGGCTCTTTAACCAAGTTTCTTGGATACATATTATATCTGGTTTTACTATGAGATCACAGAAAAATTTAATAAACTCTGAACCGTGAGCAGGTAAACTTTTCGCATTCCATTGAAGGAGCCTCAGTTCTCAAGAAAGGGGGGGTCTTTCTGAGGACTGGACTTCGACCCGCTCCTCTTGTGCCCCAACAGAGCATGGATCTGACCAATGGAAAATTCCTCCCAACCCAGATGCTTAGCCGCGGCAACCGACACAGCACGGATTTTGTCCGTTCGACTAGACGCTACTGCAGAGCAGTTGATAGATTCGGAAATAAACGCAATAAACGCGTCTTTAGAAATATTTAAATCTGACTCAGATTTGGCTCTCTCTGATCGACACTCGACTCGCTCAGTTTCGTTCTGGACTCCTACTGTTTTGGTAGCGACCTTCACCGAGCCAATGGGATTAGAGTTACGCAAACCTGCATACGAGGCAGGTTTAGTCCCAGAAACTTTCGAAGCGGCTTCAGCGTAAGTTAATTTTTCCTTTACCTGCTGAATTAGCGCTGCTTTTTGAAAAACCGGGCAGCCTCAGAAAGCAGAGCTGTGCGCCCCACCACAATTCCCACAATGCATTTGCTCACTCGGGCAAACACTACGCTCATGATCGCCATTGCATCTGCTGCAGTGAACCTTGCCCCGACAAGCTGGGGCCGTATGCCCAAACCTCTGACACTTGTAGCATCTAAGAGGAGCCGGTATGTAATCTCTTACCGTGAAGGCCAAATAGCCGAGCACTACCTTCGATGGAAGGCAAGGACCACTGAAGGACAACAAGACTGATAAGGTGTTCACCTTCTCTCCATCCCTAAATGTGGTAAGACGGCGAGCATCAGTTACTCCACTGGAGGCCAAATAACTCTTAATCTCTTCAATTTCTATGGATGAATCCACCCCATAGATGACACCACGACATTCTCTCATGTACTTCGGGATTTGACACGAAACACAGACCTCACCAAAATGGGTTGCTTTCAACACCTTGTCCCTTTGCCCGGCTGACTTGCACTCAAGGAGCAGGTCGCCCGACCGAAGCACTTTCGCAGACACTACTTCCCCGAACTCTTTCTTTATAAGCTCTGCTAACTTTATAGGGTTGGACGGACCCACATGATTAGGCCTCTCAACGGCCGCCACAATGACCACAAACTTATCGAGCGAATCAACGGCGTTGCCAGAGGCCTGGGAGAGGGAAGCCCTATGCTTGGGCTTCCCAACTGAGGACACCTCATCAGAGGACACCTGGCCTCCCCTCTCTCTCTTCCGAGGTTTGCTAACAGATTTAAAAGACCCCTCCCCATCCTCCCCCGAGAGACTCTCCATTTATTCCCACTAGCGGGAATTTAATCTGGACCGGGAATCAAGCCCGGAAGTGTGAGCGACGAGACCGCAACGAGACCGCCACGAGACCGCAACAAAAACGAAACGAGGATCACGCAGCCCGATCCCCACACCTGTGGAGGGCAGTCTCCGGGCCGCCTAAAGTATATCGAAACAAATCAGGGGTAATATACAGCACTATTTCTTGATTGCGTATGTACACAAAGTTGCGATGCGGTCCTCGCCAAGAACGACGCACTGTATGACCGGAAATGCGTCAGAAATCAATCAAGATAGCAGTTGATTAAATTTTACATTACCAGTTGCAGTACAACGAAAATGAAAATAGATCATGTAATGAGGCGATATTTAACAACCACTAACGGCAAAAATAATTATATAATGTTGTCATTTACAGTTTTCGCTATGTTGTGCATACGGAAGAAGAAGAAGATGTCTGAATACTAACGGCGTTGACGGGCTTTGCATTTTCAGATGCTTTCTAGTTGCAAATGTGTTAATGTGTGCAGTGTGGTGCTGTGCACACACAATTCATTTGCCAAAGAAGGTAGGCCACAATGCGTTGTACAAACTGAAACCCTTTATTAACAGCTCGCACGTAAGCACTGGGCAGGCTCGACTTTCGAGCCAGCATATATATATATATATATGTCCCGAGGCCACGCCTTGCCCCCGGGCGTGGCCGGTCGGCCGAAAGGCGGGGCATGTATCTCAGTTCCACCCTGCGCCTCGTGACGCCTTCGCTCCGGGCGTGGCCCGAGCTGCGCTTCCACGCCCGGACACTTGCGCCACCCACTGGTGCGCGGAATTATTGCCCACTGACAATGTGTCCGCCACACGCGCCCCCCCCCCCCCCCCCCCAGAATTCACGTGCACCTGAAGGGTGAGCTTGCGGGGAAGCCGGATGACCCGGCCGAAACGCCCTCTGGCGATGCGTGCAGGGCTGGGGGTGGTGGGCCTGGGGGGGTGCCGGGGGTCTGCCCGCCAGGGGGCAGCCTCGACGCAGAGGCAGAGCTGCTGGCGGAGGGTGGTCCAGGTCGAGGTGGGCCGGCTTGAGGCGGTCCACGGAGATACGATCTGGAGTACCGCCGATGTCCACGGTGAAATGCTTGTCCCCGGTCTCCAGCACGCGGAAGGGCCCGTCATACGGGGCCGCAGCGGTGCCCGGTGGGCGTCGTGCCGGACAAAAACGTACTCCGCCGTGCGAAGCTCCGGGGCGACGTGGGAGGACGGGCAACCGTGGTATGCCGTCGGCACCGGGGCGAACCTCCTGGTGGTCTCCTGCAGGGTGGAGCACTGTTGCGCCGCGGACCAAGGGGCCGTGGCGTCGGGGATAAATTTGCCCGGTACCCGCAGGGGTTGTCCGAAGACCAGCTCCGCCGAGGATGCGTGCAGGTCGTCCTTGGGCGCTGTTCTGAGGCCCAGCAGGACCCAGGGGAGCCTGTCGGCCCAGCTGCCGTCGCAGAGGCTGGCCCGGAGCGCGGCCTTCATTGAGCGATGAAAGCGCTCACACAGGCCATTGGCCTGGGGGTGGTAGGCCATGGTGCGGTGCAGCTTGACGCCGAGCCCTTGTGCCACTGCTCCCCAGAGCTCCGAGGTGAACTGGGGGCCGTGGTCGGACGAGATGTCCGAGGGGGCGCCGAACCAGGCAACCCATGTGGCGATGAAGGCTTGCGCAACGTCAGCCGCAGCCGTCGCCGCCAATGGCATGGCCTTTGGCCACCGGGTGGTGCGGTCCACCATGGTGAGGAGGTGGGTGAAACCCCGCGAGGGGGGGCAGAGGTCCCACCAAGTCGACGTGGACGTGGTCGAACCGACGTTCGGGCACCGTAAACGGGGCCAACGGGGCTTGGGTGTGGCGGTGGACTTTCGCGCACTGGCACGCGAGGCACGTCCTGGCCCAGTCGCGGACGTTCTTCCTGAGGCCATGCCAGACGAACTTCGCCACGACGAGCTTCTGGGAGGCCTTTGTGCCCGGATGGGACAGGCCGTGGATGGCATCAAAAACTGGGCACTGCCAGCCAGCGGGCACGATGGGGTGAGGCCGGCCGAGGGAAACGTCGCACAAGAGGGCAGTGCCCACGACATCGAATGGCACCTCGGTGACGGGGAGGCCCGTGACGGCGGTCCGCAAGCCTGGACGTCGGTGTCGGCGGTCTGGTCCGCCGCCATCCGGGCATAGTCGATCCCAAGGTGGACCGCGTGTGCGACGGACCGGGAAAGGCAATCCGCCACCAGGTTGTCCTTACCCGCGACGTGACGGATGTCTGTCGTGTACTCGGACACGGCAGAGAGGTGACGTTGCTGCCGGGCCGACCATGGCTCGGTGACCTGGGCCATCGCGAAAACAAGGGGCTTGTGATAGACGAAGGCCGTGAACGGGCGGCCCCCGAGAAGATGGCGGAAGTGTCGGACCGCCAGGTGGAGCCCGAGTAGCTCACGGTCGAAGGTGCTGTACCGGCATTCGTGCAGGCGGAGCTGCCGGCTAAAAAACGCCAGCGGCTGCCAAGCACCACTCACCCACTGCTCGTGCACCGCGCCCACGACGTAGTCCGACGCGTCGGTGGTGAGGGCGATTGGTGCATCGGTGCCGGGTGCGCCAGCATGGTGGCGTTGGACAAGGCCAGCTTTGCGCCCGCAAACGCCGCAGCCATCGGCTCCGTCCAGGCGATGTCACCTTTGCCCGGCTTCCCCCGGAGGGCCTCGTGCAGGGGGCGCAGGAGCTGGGCGACGCGGGGAATGAAGCAGTGATAAAAATTCACCATGCCCAGGAATTCCTGGAGCCCCTTGATCGTGCGGGGGCGCGGGAAACTCCGGACCGCCTCCACCTTGGCCGGTAAAAGGATGGCCCCGTGCCTGGTGATGCGGTGCCCCAAGAAGTCGATGGCGGTGACGCCGAAACGGCACTTTGCGGGGTTGATTATCAGGCCATGCTGGCCCAGGCGTTTGAAGAGCGTGCGGAGATGGAGCAGGTGCTCCTCCCGGGACGCGCTCGCGACTTAGGATGTCGTCCAGGGAGATGAAGGACAAGTCTGCCTGTTGGTATTGTCGCGTAACCGTGATTAACACCACAGTTACGGATGACCGATTTGCGAGACTTTAACTCCCGAGGCGAACACTCAATGGCGGACTCAAGTTCAACACCAACGCGCGGAATGGCGGGGCGCAGCGAAGGCTCCGCAACCTTATCTATTAAAATCAAACACCCAGGAAAACTGCGTTCAGATATTATGTACAAAAAGTAATATAAGGGTTTATTAGGAAAAGTAAAGCCAGTGAAAAAGCCCGCCGGTAAATCTAATAACTCTAATAAACCTAAATCGGGACGTCCCCACACGACTGACAGCAAACACAAACGAGGGAGATTAATCACGAAAATAACACGTCCCGTCGTTCAAAATATACGCGGAGATCGGGCTTATCTGTCTTTGTCGTCTTGTATTGTTGGTGTCCAGCACCGCTCCTTCCGGCCCGATCGCACACCATGAGGCCCCTCGCTCCAAGCACCGCGCGTCCGACGCAGGCCAGCGGCTCCACTTGACCAGGGACAGGAAGGACTCCTTTCAACTCCACTCGACTCGACGCGGGAGTGCTGGCAGCCAAGTGCCAACGAACTGCTCAGTGCCAACTGGGTGTGCTCTCGTGTGTCTCCTGCGACTCCCTACAACCCGAACTGCACTCGAACTGCGACTGGAATGGCGTGTCCTCTCCAACTCTCCACCACCGCTCAACTCTCTGGTGCCTGCCTGCGTCTGCCAGTGCCTGCCACGAACTCAACTCAACTCAACTCAACTGGCGAACTCAGAGAGACTCAACTCAACTGCCCGCGTCTGCTCAGAGAGACTCAACAACTCAACTGCCCGCGTCTGCTCAGAGAGACTCAACAACTGGTGAAATGGCGTCCGACCGTCGCCTATATTGGTGGCCGATGACGTCACATTGCGCACTCCTCAGCCAATCAAAGCCTCCCGCGACTCCTGACATCTCCCCCGTTACGCGACCCTGCGGTCCTGGCATAACACGTGCCGGCCAGGTTTGTAGGCCTTTGGAGGTGTACACGGTGGCGGCCAATCGTGGTGGTGTTTTTGACCTGGTTTCCTGTCAATTTATTACGAAGTCCTTGTCAGGGAAAGGGGGATTATTTAATGTTGCGCTAAGGACCTAACTAATGTTTATGTGGTTTGCAGTGCCATAAAGGACAAAGGTTTGATTACTAGGTGAGACTCACAGGGGCGTTACCTTTAACCCCTCACTATTTAACACTCGAATCTCCAGGTAGATCCACACTCATACATCTTACCCCGACAACCGCCTAAACATCAAGAACTTATTACATGTAGAGTCCCTGTCACGACAGCCGAATACCTACCTATTCAGATCTACCTAGCTCTAGATGTTGCATTACCAAATTCATAACACAGCCCCCCCCCTGGAACCGTAGCTCCTGCAAGGTTCACCGCAGGGCTACCATTCCAGCCTTAACACTTACTGTCACACACTTAATTAACCTATGAAATAAATCAGGAAGGGCTGTGGGAAGTGAGTCGGACTACCTACCTACACTTCCTTAACATGCTGAACCCCTTAACCATCATGCAAGTATGTACATCTTCTTCGTTGTTCCTGTGGAGGGAGGAAACAACAACACACAACACTAACTTAACCACAAAACTTAACCATCTTTCCAAAACTCAAAACTCTAACCTTTGTACATACCCCGGTCTACAGACCGCGTCCCCCGGTGGATGCCACAAGACTCAACCTTACCTGCGGGGCCATCCCCAATGCATCCCCCCTAAATTTCCACGGGCCCTGTCCAGATGTTACAGGTGAGTGACACGGCTCGGTGGATTTCGCCCACATTCATGCAACACAGACCCCTTAACCACTCATTCTCATTCCATAGGTCATCAAGGCATTTCAAAAATCAACAAAGCACTTATTCCCAATACACCCCCTGCAGGACCATGGCATTGATGTCATTCACGTGTGTGTGCATTCCTCAACTAGGCAGCGGGGAGGTACCGCACAAAAGATGGTGGGGGCGCATCAGGCTGTGGTGCCCGCAGTCCCAAAAACAAGTCAACCGACTTACAAATTCATTGCCCCCCCCCCCCCTTTACCTCTTGGCCCCGTGACAGCCCAACAGCCCCTTTCCGCCGTTACCTCGCCGGTGAGGGTCTCCACACACACCAGGCTCCTTTGCCTCCTGCTTTCACGCAGCAACACGGGTCACCGGGGGACTTCCTCACCCCGCGGCGCCCAACCAGACCCTCCACCGACGAGCTCCAATTTCCAGTTACCACCGGCTGCCAGGGGTAATTGCCGCAGAGGGGGGCCCGCAGGCATCGCTCCTCAGAGCTTGCTCTGTACCTGCGGACACACACACCTTCCCCACCCACAAGACCCCAAAACACACTTCCTCCCCCACTGCCATTCAATTCTCCACACAACTCAGCACAATTCAGTACAATTCCATAGATGGTGTAAAAGGTGTTACAAGGCTTGCCATGGCCTGCTACATGTGAAATTCCCCCAGTTCACATTTAAACCATCACATCTTCCCAAAAGCACATTTCCAAAAGCACAATTATCACCCCTCATTATCTCCAATAATCATCACTCACTCTCCAGGTTCCACTCTCACGACCACATCAAAACACCTAACCACAATACAAAAACATACGCCACCCACAAGACACTGTGGCTCCCATTCCATCCCCTCACCGGCCATGTCATCACTCACACCCGCCTCCCAACTCCAAATTACATGTCCCCAATTTCCCAAAGCAAATCCTGAAGCCTGGGACAGTACTCCTCAAAACACTCACCTCAAGTGCAGGTAGTTGCAGGTTGGTCAGGTTCAAGAGTGCCATCCACCCATACAATTCCCAAAATTTCACATTGGGCCTACCAAATACTTCCAAATTTCTCTTTTGTCCCCACTACACTGGCAGGTATGTGGATCCGCATCCAACGGTGATCATCACTACACAACTACCTGTGGCCACGACAGCTCTGCACCTCTACCGTGCAAGGGTCACCGGGACAAGGTGAGCAGTCAAAACGCCAACATGGCCCATGAGTGTCCATAAGGGTGCGACCCACCATCCATCCTTCAGCCCCCCTGCGAGGAACACAGCTGCAGCAGCCCCAGCTGGCCAATGTGGTGAGCACTTGCTGCCACAACACACACTACCGCACACACAACCTCGGCCCTGGGGGGCACGGTCGCAGTGCGTGGCATCCCTACAGCCACGTCCCCTGCACCTCCCCATCATCCCCCAGTCCGACTACAGAACTGCAGCCCCCCCCAGTGCTCACCCACACTTGACCACACCAAGGTCCAGTCAACAGCCATGCTCCACCAGGAGACCCACCCAGAAGACATGGTCCACACACCTCGGACACGCACAGCACCACGTTGACCCTCAGGCTACACAACTACATCCCCATCATCCCGCGTCCCAAATATCAGCACAGTTGCCCCCGCAACCAGTTGAAAGCTGTGTCTTGCTACCCTATTAATTTCATCACAGCCTCCAACACTTTGGTCTACACACCTGGATCAATAATGGCGTCACTATACAGTGTCCACCATGGCATTTCACAATCCACCCTTAAATTTGCATCTAACCCACAGATTACCCATGCCAACCATTTGTCACATTTCACTCACCTCACCAAAGAAGGATGCTTTGCCATACACATGCCAGCCGAGCATGGCCCATATGCTCGGCGCGTTACACATCTCCCGATTCACATCCCCATGGCTCTCTTCCCAACCCGAGAGTCCATAAATCATAACGGAGCATCTGTGGAAGGTCACTCACACCATCACGTTCCACAGATGCCCCAATGGTTGTCCGGCAGGCTATCTCCATCCCTGTCCATCCGGTTTGACCCGCGTCCATAGACCAACCACCATGCCAGGTCACCACATGCTGGTTGTCCCAGAGTCCCTGGAGGAGAGTGCCAGGCCGCATGCCCGGGTGGTCACCACATCAGTCCCAAGTTGGCCGTCCGCAGTGCCACCACCAAAGCGCGACCCACAACACCTCCCCCTAGTGGTCCTCAATAAATGCCAACCCAGACTTGAGAAACCACCTCGGACCCCTCTGGAGGTCTTAACCCCCACCAGGGTCCGGTGACCCTGCCGGCCCGAGCCACCAGCTCGGACGGCGCCCCGACGGACAAGGGACGCCACACTCCACCAGACCCCCCGTGGGACCCAGGTCGTACCTCGACACCCAAGGCTGGACCCCACGTCCAAATCTCGCCATCACAGCCCCCCAGCTGGCCGGCATACCCAAATTTTGAAAGGGGCAACTTTTGCCCGAGGCCATCACCCATGACCTCTCCATGTCCAAATCCCGCAGCCCAGGGACCAATCCCCACCATGGCTGCTCCAAATCAATTTCCCATTGTAATTTTATTTTAAATTTTATTTTACAAATTTTCATTCCCACTGCCATTCCGCAGCTGCAGGGAACAACCTCTACCACCGGTTGTTCTGCCCCTCCCTGCAGTTGATCCAAATTCCCTACAGGGACCAAATCTCCAGAAGCTCTATCTCCCGATCCTCCAAGATCCAAATCCAGCCCGGAGCCAACACACTCCCCCAACTGGTTGTCCAATTTTGGAGCCTCTGTTTCCAAATAGCAGTGTACAGTGAGCGTCCCCTCGGTCATTCCAACCACCTCCTCGGACCAACTCACCTCTTCCCCCAGACTCCTTTGGGCCTGAACAAGCTCTACCTCCATGGGACTGTCACAGGTCTCCAGCCGCTGGATCAAATCATCCTCATCATTACAAATCATTCCTGGCCCCGCCAGGCCTTTCTCAATTAACCCTTGCTCCTGCTCTTTTATGCGGGTTTCCAACCCCCTCACCTCCTCGGCCAATTTGCCCCCTTGTCGGTTGAGCAATCCCCATTCCTCACTCTGCTGTAGCATTCTGGCATCCACCCGGCCCCGATAGCCTTCCAGGTCCCCATTTGCTTTATCAATTCGAGCATTTGTGGCACCAATCTGACCCTCCAACTTTTCCCCCATTTGGACAGCCTGCGTCACGCCCTCCTCTATTTTTGACATTAATTCTTCCCGTTTCAATTCAATTTCCACCCCTATGGCTTTTTCCATCTCCCCCATTTGAGTTTCTACTTTACCCTCAAATTTCCCCAGTCTGTCCGTAATTTGGTTTTGCACTCTCCCTTCTATGCCATCAATTCGTTCCCCCAGCTGCTGCGCCATTTCCCCAATTTTTCCTTCCAATTGTTCATTCCTTTCCTTTATTTCATTCCTCCATTCCTTCCCCTGGGACTCCATTTTATTTTCCATCCCTTCAATTTTATTTTCCAACCCACTTTTCATTTCTCCCATTTGTTCCTCCAATCGATCACTCATTCCCTTCATTCCTTCCCTACATTCCTTCCCCTGGGACTCCATTTTATTTTCCATCCCACTTTTCATTTCTCCCATTTGTTCCTCCAATCGCTTACCCTGAGCATCCATCCGGTTCCCCAATCGCTCACTCTGAGCCCTCATGTCTTTTATTAAATTTACTATGGTCTGGAGATCTATCGGGGCCGTCCCAACGGCGGGGAAAGTTCCAACGCTATCCTCCTTATCCCCCATTTCCGGCTCACTCCCGACGCTGACGGAGGCCTCACTACGCACCTCCATTTCGTCGACCTCCGACATCCGCTTTCCGGAAGGTCGTTCCCCGCGCGCGTATTTATTTTAATAATTCCTGAAACACAATTTAAATTTGACGAAGACGCGATATCGCGCTCCGTTTGCCCGATTGATTATTAAATTTCTCCGCCTCGACTATAAAAATTTTGCGTTCGAACGTCGGGCGCAATGTACGCCCGACCGTGTCGATGTCTCCCCGCGGACAAAAAAATTTGTCCGACGGGTTCAAATCCTACACTCCTGACACCACTTGTCGCGTAACCGTGATTAACACCACAGTTACGGATGACCGATTTGCGAGACTTTAACTCCCGAGGCGAACACTCAATGGCGGACTCAAGTTCAACACCAACGCGCGGAATGGCGGGGCGCAGCGAAGGCTCCGCAACCTTATCTATTAAAATCAAACACCCAGGAAAACTGCGTTCAGATATTATGTACAAAAAGTAATATAAGGGTTTATTAGGAAAAGTAAAGCCAGTGAAAAAGCCCGCCGGTAAATCTAATAACTCTAATAAACCTAAATCGGGGCGTCCCCACACGACTGACAGCAAACACAAACGAGGGAGATTAATCACGAAAATAACACGTCCCGTCGTTCAAAATATACGCGGAGATCGGGCTTATCTGTCTTTGTCGTCTTGTATTGTTGGTGTCCAGCACCGCTCCTTCCGGCCCGATCGCACACCACGAGGCCCCTCGCTCCAAGCACCGCGCGTCCGACGCAGGCCAGCGGCTCCACTTGACCAGGGACAGGAAGGACTCCTTTCAACTCCACTCGACTCGACGCGGGAGTGCTGGCAGCCAAGTGCCAACGAACTGCTCAGTGCCAACTGGGTGTGCTCTCGTGTGTCTCCTGCGACTCCCTACAACCCGAACTGCACTCGAACTGCGACTGGAATGGCGTGTCCTCTCCAACTCTCCACCACCGCTCAACTCTCTGGTGCCTGCCTGCGTCTGCCAGTGCCTGCCACGAACTCAACTCAACTCAACTCAACTGGCGAACTCAGAGAGACTCAACTCAACTGCCCGCGTCTGCTCAGAGAGACTCAACAACTCAACTGCCCGCGTCTGCTCAGAGAGACTCAACAACTGGTGAAATGGCGTCCGACCGTCGCCTATATTGGTGGCCGATGACGTCACATTGCGCACTCCTCAGCCAATCAAAGCCTCCCGCGACTCCTGACATCTCCCCCGTTACGCGACCCTGCGGTCCTGGCATAACACGTGCCGGCCAGGTTTGTAGGCCTTTGGAGGTGTACACGGTGGCGGCCAATCGTGGTGGTGTTTTTGACCTGGTTTCCTGTCAATTTATTACGAAGTCCTTGTCAGGGAAAGGGGGATTATTTAATGTTGCGCTAAGGACCTAACTAATGTTTATGTGGTTTGCAGTGCCATAAAGGACAAAGGTTTGATTACTAGGTGAGACTCACAGGGGCGTTACCTTTAACCCCTCACTATTTAACACTCGAATCTCCAGGTAGATCCACACTCATACATCTTACCCCGACAACCGCCTAAACATCAAGAACTTATTACATGTAGAGTCCCTGTCACGACAGCCGAATACCTACCTATTCAGATCTACCTAGCTCTAGATGTTGCATTACCAAATTCATAACAGTATTATGATTCCCATCCACAACCACCAGTAGCGTCCTGTACCGGCCTGATAAGGTGGCCCACACCATCACACTTGGGCCACCCAACCTGTTGGCTAAACGCACGCAACAATCGGCATATCGCTCGCCAGTTCTTCTCCAGACACGCTCACGCCCATCAGGACTGTCCACACAGAACCTTGACTAATCGCTGAAAGCGACCTCGTTCCACTGCGCCAAGGTTCACCACTGATGCTGCTGGCACCATCTCTGTCGGTTGCGGCGATGGGCAGCCGTCATCACGGGGCCTCTGTATGGTCTTCTGGCAGTCAGACCATAGTCATGCAGTCGTCTTCGTGCAGTATCATTGGAGATCCGTGGGTTTGCACGCCCCGGAGTTTCTGCCGCAGTGCGGGATGCTGGACGGAATCGATCCCGCAGGTGACTTCGGATCATCTGCCTGTCCTGCCTTGCAGTGGTGACTCTTGGCCTCCCTGATCGAGGTCTGTCATCTGCAGAGTTGTGGAGGGTGTCTCTGTCCACCAGGGCCGATATCATCTGGTGTGAACAGCCAAGGCGACGTGCCACCTCACGGTAGCTCAGTCTGCCTTGCAGCATGCCCAGGGCACGCTGCCGTTGATCCCTTGACAATCGTGGCATGTTGATTGAAATGCCCATTTTGCACTGGCCTTTTTAAAGCCAATATCAAGACATCACGTGCAGCTCATTAAAATCATCCCGTACCCCTTGGCTAATCACTGACAGTCAAAACGGCTGTTCAACAGCTGTGCTATGAGGTGACCATTGAAGGTTCAAGTGACCATCCGTGACCGTTTTGTCTGACAGTGAGGACACTATTTTCCACAAATAAGTTCACACATTTACTACACGCAGTGTTATTGTTGATATTTAAAGGTTTCAAAGGTGGTAAGTTTCTTTTGTGTTTCAGTATATATTGAGGCATAGGGTTGACCATAGGGAAGCCAAACAGTTCAATCTTGGTTTCATCAGACCACAGAATCTTGTTTCTCACAGTCTGAGAGTCCTTTAGGTGCTTTTTTGCAAACTCCAAGTGGGCTTTCATGTGTCTTTTTTTTTTTTTTT
Source organism: Myxine glutinosa (assembly GCF_964187855.1). Taxonomy (NCBI): domain Eukaryota; kingdom Metazoa; phylum Chordata; class Myxini; order Myxiniformes; family Myxinidae; genus Myxine; species Myxine glutinosa. The sequence continues at coordinate 84,654,095 of NC_136262.1, forward strand.
TTTTTTTGTATACAAGATCGAGGCTTGTGAAAGAGCTAACATTAATCACACAAAAAGACAAACCGACACACAAAACACAAAAAACAAGGGGAGCGGCAGACAAGATGGGGAGAGAGGGGGAAGGACACAAAAGAGAGGGGGAAGAGGGGGAAGGACACAAACACAACATTTGAGAGCAGGGACATCGGGAGGACTTGGGGGGAGGTGGGAGAGGAATAAAACATATGAACACTGCAAGGACTCTGGGGTGAATTACCGGGGGTAGAAAAGATCAAGGTTTTCGATGGGGGAAGATAAGAGATGGTGGTGAACAGCTGTTTTAAAGACCTGGAGGGAGGAGTGGGATTGAAGGGAGTGTGGGAGTTTGTTCCAGAGGCGGGAGAAAAGGGGAATGAAAGAGTGAAGGTGAGCAGAGAGCCTAGACTTTGGCAGTTTAACCATAAGAGGGTTGCAGGCAGATCTTGTGCGACCTGAAGGAATATTGGGGGGACAGAGCACAGAGAGAGCTGGGGGAGCAAGGCCGGAGAGGAGTCGGTAGAAGACAGAAAGACCACCAACCTGCCTGCGGTGAGTGAGTGAAAGGCCCTCGGTGTTGACTACATCGCAGGAGATTCCAATGATTCTGAAAGCTTTGGCCTCAACAGCGTGAAGCCGAGCAAGGTGTGAGGCAGGAGCACCAGCCCAGAGGGGAGAACAGTATTCCATTGAGCTGCAGATGAAAGCCTTGTATGTGGTGAGGAGCTCAAGTGTGCCAAGGAAGGACTTCGCACGACGGAGGATGCCCAGTCGGCGACTGGCTTTGGAGGCCAGCTTGGAAATGTGGTTTTCCCAAGAAAGATCATGGCAGATAGTGAGACCCAAAAGCTTGAGCGACAGACTTCTTGGAGAGGATTGTTGAGAAAGTAGATGGGAGGGTTGTCCAGTCGGTCCTTTCGGAGAGACATTGTAAGAGTGTGAGATTTGTCAGGATTGAAAGACATGTTCCACTTGTTTGACCAGTCTGTGATTTTGTCCAGGTCTGCAGAGAGTGAGGAGGCTGCAGACTGCCGATCTGAGGGATGAGGAATGGAGCGACAGAGAGTAGAGTCGTCAGCAAAGAGATAGAGAGGATTTTCAAGAGAGTCAAAGAGATCATTGATGAAGACCAGAAAAAGCACAGGGCCCAGAACACTACCTTGGGGAACTCCAGCCTGAACAGGAAGAGGAGATGAGAGAAACCCATTCAGGGCCACACGTTGACTACGACCAGAGAGGAAGTCCGCCAGCCATGCGTGGAGATTTCCATGGATACCAATGGAGGAGAGTTTGGTGAGCAGAGCAGGGTGCCAGACCGTATCGAAGGCACGTGAAATGTCAAGGGAGACAGCTCTAATTTCCTGTTTGGCGTTGAGGACCTCCATCCATTGTTGAGAAAGCAGAAGCAGCATGTCCAGAGTAGAGTGACCAGGTCTGAAACCAAATTGATGATCAGAGATCAAGCCATTGGAGAAGAGGAAAGATTTCATATCTGAAGCAATGATGGATTCCATGACTTTGCTGATAATTGGGAGAAGGCTGATTGGTCTGTAGTTGCTGGGATCTGTTTTTGCACCTTTTTTGTGCAAACTGGCGATGTTGGCTGATTTCCAAGCAGATGGCAGATGACCTTGAGCAAAAGAGAGGGTGAAGAGAACAGAAAGAGGGAGTGAAAGAGCAGAAGAACATGATTTTAGGACCCGTGGGCTGATGCCGTCAGGACCAGTTGCAGAATCAGAGTTCGAGGGTTGACAGAAACTTTTCCACCTTGTCAGGAGGAAAGGACACAGAGTCCAGGAGCAGCTGGGTACGACTGGGTACGGTGGGTACAGAGAGGGATGGGTTTGGGACACAAGATTTAGAGGCAAACACAGAGTTGAGGCATTCAGCTTTTTCACGTGCAGAGTCAGCCGTTAAGCCGTTTGAGGTGAGGGAGGGGATGGAGGGGGAACAAACACCAGAAACAGATTTGACCAGACGCCACCAGGATTTGGAAGAGGGAGACAGATAAGAGAGTTCGGTCTTGAGAATGGTGAGATATTGTTTCCTGGCTCTCCTGAGGGTGGACACACACTTGTTTCGGGCTTTGTGAAAGGAAATGAGATTTCCTTCCGTTGGATTTGCTTTCCAGGAGACGAAAGCAAGTTGTTTCAGGGCAACAGCCTCACCACAGGATTCCGTGTACCATGGACGGGAGGAAGGGTATGACAACTGAAGACGAGATGGTATAAATCTGTGCATGAGAGAGAGCAATTTACTTTGAAAGAATTCCCAGGATGAGTTGATGTCAGAGGCGGTAGAGATGGGAGACCAGTCCAGATGATTGATGGCTGCTTGAAGACCGTGCCAGTTGGCCTGAGTGAAATGCCAGACTCGAGACACTGAGGAGGCTCTCTGAGAATGGTCAGAGAGATGTCCACTTTGACAAGCACATGATCAGATGAGCCGATTGGAGCAGAAGAAGAGCAGCAGACATTTTCAGGGAAGTTTGTCATAACCAAATCCAGAAGAGAAGATGCTCCGTTGACTGAGATCCGGGTCGGGAAATTGACAGATTGTGTCAGTCCCAGTGAGTCGCAGAAGTCCTTTGCTGAAGAGCCATGGCTGGTGAGAGAGGTACCCACACCCAGCCAACTGGCATGGTGACAATTGAAATCACCACATATGAGGAAGAGAGAGTTGGGATGGGTAGATAGAAGTTGGTCCATATTATCAGACAGTGAGATGTAGATGGAGTCATCGCTGTTTGGTGGACGGTACAACACACATATGAACAAAAGGTGGGAGCGAAGGGGAAGCCGTAGCCAAAGGTATTCCTGGGGGTGAGGTGGAGAGAGGGCAGTGGAGGGCGAGTGAGGAAGAGAGTTTTTTATAAAGATAGCAACCCCACCTCCAGGACGAGGCTCAGGTCTATCATACCGGAGGAGGGAGTAACCTGGGAGAGATACCAAGGCATCAGAGACATCATGAAGGAGGAAAGTTTCTGTTAAGCAGATCACATCTGGTTTGTCAGAAGCAACCTGTATGGAGAGGTCAGTCAAGTTTGAGTGAAGGCCCCGGATGTTTGAGGTCCATACCGTTAATGAAGAGGAAGGGGGAGCATCGGGTCCAGAACAGGGGGGGGGGGGGGAGGGGTAGGGTAAGATGTGGAAGAGGAGGAAGAGGTAGGGAGAGCTGTTGAAGGTGTGTCAGAGATTTCAGAGATTTCAGAATAGCTTGGAGAAAGGCAAGAATGTGGCGGACAAAAGGTTTGATGGAGATTGGGTGAGTCACAGTGAGGTGTTATTTGAGGAGGGGGAAGAGCGAGGCAGAAGGTTTGGGGAGATGAAGGTGAAAGTTGGAAGGGGGAAGAAGTAGGGAGGATGCTTTGAGGAGGAGGGGTGAGAGGGGAGTCTAGGAGGGGAGGAGCGAGGGAGAGTCTCGGAGGGGAGGGGTGTGGGGGGAGTTTAGGAGGGAGGGGAGGGAAGGGGCAAGGGGGGAGATTTGAAAGGGATGGGTGATGGGGAGGATTTGGAGGGGAGGGGTGAGATTGGATTTTGAAAAGTGTACGATTCATGGGAAACGAACATTTTTTGCAAAATGAGTTTGAGACCTTCGAGTCAAAAATACGTTTGAGGACACTGGAGGAGGGGTGGAGTTCTGGATAGTTTAGGGAATGTAGAAAGGAGGAACTGTAAGAGATGGTATTATATATATTTTTTGGAATGAATAGATTTGGTGAGCAAGACGAAAGCATCCTTTTGTAGGAAAAGAAGAAAAGGGTGTTATAATATATGAGAGAAAATAGTTGTTCAGGGGAGAGATTATACATTTCTAACCGCGTGATCGCGAACGAAGAACGAACGAACAAAAAGAACAACAAATAAACGAATAAGACCTGGGAAGGAAATATTTTTTTTTGTTTTTTTTTGTGAGTACAGATATTAAACAAGGAGGTACGGGGTGAACGACTGGTATGAAACAGAGAACGAAAATAATTTCAGCGCATTCGACGAATCGCTGAGAGAAAAACAAAACCACAAGGTCGGAGACGGTACGGTAGTCTAAGCCTACGAGTACTAGGCCGCAGAATACTCGATACCATTAACCGACGATTGTGTATACATGTACGAAAAATTAGCACCGAAAATTTTCCAAAAGATACGCTATAGGTACACACACCGAAAGATAGATACAGTCTCGACAAAAACACGATTGTGATAGATCACTTAGCTTCGAGAGCGTGAGCGCATGGAGCAGCTTCGAAAAGACGTGACCTCGCCGTGATCTCGCGAGATCTCCTCTTTGAAGTCTTTCACTGAGGAGAGGCTTCCGTCTGGCCACTCTGCCATAAAGCCCAGATTGGTGGAGTGTTGCAGTGATGGTTGTCCTTCTGGAAGTTTCTCCCATCTCCACACAGGATCTCTGGAGATCGGCGAGAGTGACCATCGAGTTGTGGGTCACCTCTTATCAAGGCCCTTCTCCCCCGATTGCTCAGTTTGGCCGGGCGGCCAGCTCTAGGAAGAGTCCTGGTTGTTCCAAACTCCTTCCATTTAAGAATTATGGAGGCCATTGTGCTCTTGGGAACCTTCAATGCAGCAGAAATATTTTTGTAGGCTTCCCCAGTTCTGTGCCTCGACACAATCCTGTCTCTGAGCTCTGCAGGCAGTTCCTTCGACCTCATGGCTTGGTTTTGGCTCTGATATGCATTGTCAGCTGTGAGATCTTATATAGACAGTTGTGTGCCTTTTCAAAATCATGTCCAATCAATTGAATTTACCGCAGGTGGACTCCAATCAAGGTGTCGAAACATCTCAAAGATGATCAAGAGAAATGGGAGGCATCTGAGCTAAATTTCAAGTGTCATAGCAAAGGGTATGAATACTTATGTGAATGTGATATTTCAGTTTTTTCTTTTTAATAAATTTGCAAAACTTTCTAAAATCCTGTTTTCTCTTTGTCATTATGGGGTATTGAGTGTAGATTGATGAGGGAAAAAATGAATTTAAACGATTTCAGCATAAGGCTGCAAAATAACAAAATGTGAAAAAAGTGAAGGGGCCTGAATACTTTCTGAATATTTTCTGAATGCACTATATATATATATATATATATATATATATATATATATATATATATATATATATATATATATATATATATATATATATATATATATATATATATATATATATATATATATATATTTCTGCATATACACACATACATACGCATATATATACTGACGCTAGCATTCGGGGTCTGCCGAGCAGGCACCTAAGACATGGGCCATTATAAAGCTCACAGTGTTAAGTGTGTAAAATTCTGAGGAGATTATGGCTGGCCCAATAGCACAGTGGGCTGTTGGCGCATAATCAACAGAGGTCCGTGGTTCGAGTCCCGTATTGAGTCAGAATTTTTCACACTTAGCCTCACGCAGAAATTTAATTCATGTTTATAAAAATATATATATACATATATATATACAGTCACGTGAAAAAGTAAGTACACCCCATGTAAAGTTTTTACCTTTTCAGCATATTTCAATATACAGCTATTTGATCTTCATTTTAACAATATTGATAGATAAAAGTGATATAATATAACAAATATCATGAAACATTTACATTTTTTAGTCCATTGTATAATTTAAATAAACATAAATGCAAATTTCGCATGTGGAAAAAGTGAGTACACCCCTACATTTATCAGGACTTCAAATACCTAAATTTAGAATCAGGTGCATCAGATCAGGTGCAGATGATTAGAGAATCTTTAGAGAGGATCTTAGAAGAACCTGTCTGATTTAAACCTCAGACATTTAGTTTGGTTTGCTCTTTGTTGTTGAAGTGTGCTGCGTCACCATGCCTAGATCAAAAGAGCTCTCTGGGGCCTTCAGAAAGAAGGTTATAGATGCCTACGAGTCTGGGAAGGGATTTAAAAAGATCTCCAAACAATTTGAAATCAATCATTCGACTGTCCACAAGATCATGTAAAAGTGGAGAAGATTCCAAACAACTGCCAACTTGTTCAGGCCAGGCCGCCCCAGGAAGTTTAGCCCGAGAGCAGACCGCAAGATGCTGAAAGAAGTCTCGAAGAACCCCAGAATGTCATCACGGGACCTACAGGTAGCTCTTGCCACTGTTGATGTCAAAGTGCACGAGTCTACCATTTGAAAGAGGCTGCACAAGTTTGATCTACATGGGAGGTGTGCCAGGTAAGGAGGAAACCTTTGCTGTCCAGAAAGAACATCAGGGCAAGACTCAAGTTTGCCAATGAACACCTCGGCAAAGACCAGCACTTCTGGAACAATGTGCTCTGGACAGATGAGTCAAAGGTAGAGCTATTTGGCCACAGTACCAGAAGACATGTTTGGCAAAAACCAAAGACAGCATTTGACAACAAGAACATGATACCAACTGTAAAGCATGGTGGTGGAAATATTATTCTTTGGGGCAGCTTTGCTGCATCAGGGCCTGGGCAGGATTATTCCACTATGAATTCTTCATTGTACCTGAGGGTGATTGAGGATAATGTGAGGCCATCTGTCGGAAAGTGGAAGCTCAACCGAAGGTGTTCCTTGCAACATGACAATGACCCTAAACATACCAGTAAATCCACCAAGGAATGGCTGAAAAGAAAGAAATGGAGGGTTCTGGAATGGCCAAGTCAAAGCCCGGATCTAAATACCATCGAGATGTTGTTTGGCGGATTTGAAACGAGCTGTGCATGCAAGAAACCCCTCAAACTTCGCACAGCTGAAAGAATTCTGCATGGAGGAGTGGGCAAAAATTTCTGCCAGTCGATGTCAGAGACTGGTAGACAGTTATAAGAAATGCCTACTTGAGGTTGTTTCTGCCAAAGGGGGCAATACCACCTATTAGAGCCAAGGGTGTACTTACTTTTTCCACATGCGAAATTTGCATTTATGTTTATTTAAATTATACAATGAATTACAAAATGTAAATGTTTCATGATATTTGTTATATTATATCACCTTTATCTATCAATATTGTTGAAATGAAGATCAAATAGCTGCATGTTGAAATATGTTGAAAAAGTCAAAACTTTACATGGGGTGTACTTCCTTTTTCACTTGACTGTATATGTTGTCGTGCGAATCCCTCAAGGTTAACACCAGGGACCGCGGAAGACCGAACAGCTTTAATGGAGGCGACGACCAAATACGGATTTTGCAATCAACTGCGGGAGGAAGAAGTGAAGAGGAAGAGGCAGAAGCGCTTACCGATAGCGATCCAACCGCAGCTCCGATCCTGCAGGGGAATTAACTCAAAACGGGAATCCGGGGTAAAATGTACAAAAATGATGATTTATTAAACGGAACCCGAGAACAAGGACCGCGACGGTAAATAAATAATGATCCTAAATTGGGATCCCACACACCGACTTCCAAATATGAGACAGGGGAAAATGAATTAACAAAAGAACACGTTCGTTGTGGGTTTGTGTAATGTGGTGCGAGCTTATCTGTCTGTCGTCCAACGCGGCCCACTTCCGGCTCCAAGCTCCGGCGCGAGGGAACCCTCTGTCGGCTCGCTCGCACGCTTCGCCAGGCCCCACGCGGCCCGCACCGCTCCAAGCTCCGAGTCGATTGCACACGAGGCCCCAGCACCACTCCAAGCTCCGAAAGCACCGAGAAGGACCGCTCCAAGCACCACGCAGATGGTGAACCAACGACCACCAGGACCTCTCAAGACGAAGAAGAGAAGCGCAGAGACCAAAAAGAAAGGCAAGAGCTTCAAGCACAGAGAGAGATCTCCAATACGAAGGGGTCCAGCGCGAAGAGAGCAAAGAGAGCCAACAGACGAAATGTTGTCCAGCGAGCCCTTTTGTAACTTTGCCATGTGACGTCAGTTCTGGTGCGCCACCAACCAGAGCCTGGTAGCTTCCCGCCGTTTGCCGAACCTCCTCGCGCCTTCCGCTCTGATTCGCTCCAGGTTCGCGCCTTCTGCACCAACCAATCACAGTGCTCCTGGGCGTGGTTACAGCTCGTCTAACGCGATGTTGCTAGGCCAGCTGGTGGTGCGGCTGGCAACGGCCATCCGGCGGTGCCCCGATCTGGCTTCCTAATGGTCTTCTTCCAAGGTCATTGTAAGGGAAGGGAACTAATTAATGTGTGCACTAAGGACCTATCCAAGTGTTTATATGTGCGCGTTGCCATAAGGGACAAAGGAATGATTACCAGGTCTGACACACAGGGGTTTATCTTAGTCCCTACAACTATTTAGCACACGAACATCCTTGTATGTTCACAGGTATACTCTTACCCCGACAAACCGCCTAAAAAACACAGAACTTTTTACAAGGTAGATTCCCTATCGCGACAGTCGAAGCAGGTTACCTATACAGATCTACCTGGCTCTAGACATTCATTAACCCCCCGACATAACAATATATATATATTGCTGCGGTTTTGAGATTTGCACATTGAGGTCATTAAAGGTTAAAAGGTTGCCCCCCATAGTTAGTCACACGAGCAACATAGGCCCATTTGTAGTATAGTTATGTCTTAGTATGTGTAAGAATAGGCCATTTCCCCTCTTAGTGCCTGCGTTGTTTAAAGACAGAAAATAGGCTTTACTTGCCACCGATTTCCCAGCCACCCTACCCTCGATCCAGTTTGTTAAGCATTGGCTGCCCACTAGTCGAGTAACACGAGGTCGGCCTAAAAAGGGTGGGGCCGGCGTTGAGGTCGGGGAGCGGCAGCGGGAGACGGTAAGAGCCACCAGCCAATCAGGGCTCTAGCGGCATGGCGTGAGAGGGCGTGGTGAGGCACGTCTGGTGAGTTCGAGAAGGTTCGCGGGGCATGCCTATATAAGTCGCAGTGCAAAGCCCTTGAACAGGACTTGTTGAAGAGGACTTGACTTGCAACACTAGCACGGGAGGACTTGAGGGGGTTTGCTCGTTGTGACAGGACTCGCGTGCACACGGCAGTGGCGATAGGACTTATCAGCAGGACTTTGATGCAAGAGGATCAGGAGGACTTGTTCAGTGGAGACGCCATTGTGAACTATAACCTCGCAGTATAACGTGCGCGCCCAGGGGAAGAAGGAGAAGCGTTGGCGGTACACGTACACAGGCGCAGCCAGACGCGCCGGGAACGTGAATAGCGCTTTTCATCCACGCGAGTAAGTGCGGCCATAGCCGCAAGTGAATAACCGCCAGCTACGTCAAAGTCCGCTCCCTACCAATTCGTCCTGTGATAACTCGCTCCATCCAGACGACACACGGAGAGCTCCTGCCTTCACCTACTCCAAAGGACGTGCCGGGGACCGGATAGAACTGCACGAGAGCCATCCCTGGGCGCGCTGGTGAACATCGTCCTGCCATCTGCAAGCCCCGTGTGAGTGTGTGTGTGTGTGTGTGTGAGACAGGCCCGTGTCCTTGGGATTAAGTATAAGACTGTTTTAAGGATTGCTCTGTGTCTCTGCTCTTGAACCATTGTACATTGTAAAAATAATAATTAAACCTGTTATTCCTTTGCTTCCCAATTCGATCGCCTTTGTGATTTCTCCATTGACTAAGCGTGGTACGAATAAGAACTGCTTGAATCGGGGTCTAGTAAGTGATAACGGCGTGGATCGCGTGTATGCAACCGCTCGGCGTATCAGCACACGTGGATCGTGCGGGGCTTATCTCCTCGCTTCAGGGCAGCGCGAGTATTTAGGTAATTTGGTCCTAATACCCTATTTCACGCTGTCCGGAAGGGACGTCATAGGTCCCGGGTCGCGCTGGTCAGTCAAAGACAAGGGGACTAATCCCCCCTTGGTAAGGGGAGAAGGCCGGCGGTGGATCCGCAGCAATATATATATATATATATATATATATATATATATATATATAAATAATTTATAGTCAGGAAATATTTTATTTTTTATCTTTCCCATAAAATGTATACTTATAAATAAAAAATGGGCTTTTCTTGGATATTTTCAGAGTACCAGAGTACCAAATTTTGCAGAGTAAAATACCAAGTACTCTAAATTGCAGTAATATTGTGCACATTCCACCCATGGTGTATAAGAGCAGAACATAAATCGCTGTACATTATTTTCATGGCAACATATGCTTATACTAATCATAAAATATATTTGATCACTGAGAAAGGAAAGAAACCTATATCGATAGTATATAATAAATAAATAAATAATAGGAATATTATTACTTATTACTGACTTTATTTTATTAACGCATCCATAAAGTAGTTTCTTGACATTGAAAGGTTTTAAAACTGAGGTATGGATTTATGGACGATAAACAGCTCGGTTGTTTTTTGGCTTTAATTTGTTTCACCGCATTTTTCTACAATTTCTCACGTAGTGATGTTTTAAGCTCCTGCCTAAATGGCGGCAGTGTAATCGATCGGTGTTTTGCACAAGCAATCGATCGTTGTTTTCTGTTAAAATGTGCCCTGGTAAGCTAAACTATCGATTTGTTTTCTAATTCCATCAATGTTCTCGCGATGATGATTCTGAAAAGCATTATAATGTAAACACAAAAAAAATCCAGAAGGCAATATACGAAAGCCGCATTCGATCATCGCACAATAAGCTACATCGAGGAATCTTTTCAACAATGACAGTAATTTCCATCAGAGAAAACAATTTATTCTTTTGTTGGAAGCTATATAATAAAGTACCGACAAATAAAATAGAGGATTAACAACTTTTTGTAAATGTACATTTGTCAAACTGCACTGAGAGTAATAAACTCTGTATAGGCCTACGTAGGAGTTGTGCATTTTAATACCCACATTTGTACCAATTATCGATATTAAAGGAAGGCATAAGCTCGCGTGGAGCTCCAACAAATGACGGTAATATAGCGTCGAGAGTGAAAGAAATGAGTCCTTTTTGGAAACAGCATGGGGCGACGAGCAAACACTGAACACGTCACAGCAAACTGTCAGGCGCTCTGACACGGTAACGCAATGTCATCGATTTTGATATGACCTCAGGATCTTTGCTGTTCGCTTTTTCTTTAACGATATATTCCGCTGCTCGATTGCCCTGCTCGCCCTGTTTGTTCCGTTAACCAGAAAGCGTCAAATCGGGGTGGTGGAGGGGGGGGGGGGGGGGGGGGGAGAATGCTCATGGGGAGATGGGAGAGGGGGATGCTTGTTGTGTGTGTGTGTGTGTCTGTGTGTGTGTGTCTATGTGTGTGTGTCTGTGTCTGTGTGTGTCTGTGTCTGTGTGTATGTGTCTGTGCATGTGTCTGTGTATGTGCCTGTGTGTGTATATGTGTGTGTGTGTGTTTGTGCCTCCTACTCAAAACGAGGCGATGCAGGGAGGGCATCACCCTTGGAGTGGGGGTGACAGGTAGGAGTTTGTGTGTGTGTGTGTGTGTGTGTGTGTGTGTGTCTGTGTGTATGTATGTGTGTATGTATGTGTGTCTGTGTGTGTCTGTCTGTGTGTGTGACTGTGTGTGTGACTGTGTGTGTGTGTGTGTGTGTGTCTGTGTGTGTGTGTGTGTGTGTGTCTGTATGTGTGTGTGTGTGTGTCTGTGTATGTGTATGTGTCTGTGTATGTGTATGTGTCTGTGTATGTGTCTGTGTATGTGTCTGTGTATGTGTATGTGTATGTGTCTGTGTATGTGTCTGTGTATGTGTCTGTGTATGTGTCTGTGTCTGTGTCTGTGTATGTGCCTGTGTATGTGCCTGTGTGTGTATCTGTGTGTGTGTTTGTGCCTCTTACTCAAAACGAGGGGATGCAGAGAGGGCATCACCCTTGGAGTGGGGGTGACAGGTAGGTGTGTGTGTGTGTGTGTGTCTGTGTGTGTCTCCGTGTGTATGTATGTGTGTCTGTGTGTGTCTGTGTGTGTGTCTGTGTGTCTGTGTGTGTATGTGTGTGTGTGTGTCTGTGTGTGTGTATGTATGTGTGTCTGTGTGTGTGTGTATGTGTGTCTGTGTTGGTGTGTGTTTATGGCTGTGTGTGTGTGTGTGTGTGTCTGTGTGTTTGTGTGTGTATGTGTGTGTCTGTGTGTTTGTGTGTCTTTGTGTGTGTGTCTGTGTGTTTGTGTGTATGTGTGTGTGTGTGTGTGTGTGTGTGTGTGTGTGTGTGTGTGTGTGCGTCCTACTTACAGCGAACAGGCATGGGGGGGGGGGGGCTTGATCCTCCGGGCGAGGAGGAGGGGTGAGCTGCAAAATGTGCACCTTGACTGTTCAATTTCCATTTTTGTATGTTGCACCGTTTGTCTCTGCTGCAAGTCACGTGATTTCCTTTGCTGCTCAACGAAAAGAAGGAATAAGCTGTGTGCAAAACAGATGAATGATAAAAACGACTGGACAACCGACTGGACAACCCTCCCATCTACTTTCTGAATAATCCTCTCCAGGAAGTTCTGTTACTCAAGCTTTTGGGTCTCACTATCTGCCATGATCTTTCCTGGGAAAACCACATTTCCAAGCTGGCCTCCAAAGCCAGTCGCCGACTGGGCATCCTCCGTCGTGCGAAGTCCTTCCTTGGCACACCTGAGCTCCTCACCACATACAAGGCTTTTATCCGCAGCTCAATGGAGTACTGCTCTCCCCTCTGGGCTGGTGCTCCTGCCTCACACCTAGCTCGTCTTCACGCTGTTGAAACCAAAGCATTCAGAATCATTGGAATCTCCCGCGATGACGCTATCTCCGAGGGCCTTTCACTTACTCACCGCAGGCAGGTTGGTGGTCTTTCCGTCTTCTACCTACTCCTCTCCGGCCTTGCTCCTCCAGCTCTCTCTGGGCTCTGTCCCCCAAATATTCCTACAGGTCACACAAGATCTGCCTGCAACCCTCTTATGGTTAAACTGCCAAAATCAAGACTCTCTGCTCACCTTCACTCCTTCATTCCTCTTTTCTCCCGCCTCTGGAACAAACTCCCTCACTCTCTTCAATCCCACTCCTCCCTCCAGGTCTTTAAAACGGCTGTTCACCACCATCTCTTATCTTCCCCAATCCAAAACCTTGATCTTTTCTACCCCTGCTAATTTCACCCCAAATCCACTTTTTGAGGTGCCGACTTCTTTCCTGGAAGTCCTTGGTGTCCTTGGGCTTTATACCTATCCTGCCCCCCCCCCCCCAGGCCCTCTCCCTCCCACACATCTTCCGATGTCCCTGCTCTCAAATGTTGTGTTTGTGTGCTTCCTCCCCTTCTCTCTCCATCTTGTCGACCACTCCCCTTTTTATATACTTTGTTTGCTTGTATGTTTGATTTGTTTGTTTGATAAATGTTAGCTCTTTCACGAGCCTCGACTCTGTATACAAAACAAACAAACAAACAAAAAAAACAAGAAGACGTCATGCGGAGCACGGTACTTGCAAAATACGCCCCCCCCCCTCCCCAAGAAAAAAATTCCATTGATACAGCAAATTGTCCATTTCATCAAGATTAAAATTGACAATCTTGATCAAAGCTCGGGTCAATAGGAAGAAAAGTGACGATTTTTCAGATGAAAAATGATGATTTTGGGAGGTTGACCTTAAGTTGACCTTTGACCTTTTGACCTCAAAAATAGTTGGTTTCCCTATTTAGTGACTCAATGTGCAAATGCTGTTCAATTTTCAAGTCAATCGGTTGAGAATTGACGGCTTTTTAGATGAAAATTGATGATTTTAAAAATTTGACCTTGAGTTGAGCTTTGACCTTTTGACCTCAAAAATAATACGTTTCCCAATTTATTGATTCGATATGCAAATGCTGTTCAATTTTCAAGTCAATCGGTTGAGAATTGACGGCTTTTTAGATGAAAATTGATGATTTCAAAAATTTGACCTTAAGTTGACCTTTGACCTTTTTACCTCAAAAAAGTATGTTTCCCAATTTAGTGACTTGATATACAAATGCTATTCAATTTTCAAGTCAATCAGATTTAAAATGGCGATTTTAGAAATTCAACCTCCAGATGACCATTTGACCTTTGACCTCAAAATCAATAGGCTTCTCAATTGGGACGACTTATACAACGTGGTGAAGTTTCGTGACGATCGGTTTAGAATTGTGACCTGTAGGCCGGTGACAAACAGACAAACAGACAGACAGACAAACAGAGAGAACCACAAACGGAACCGACCAATATACTTGAAAAATCTTCGATTTTGCAAGTAATAATAAATAGCATTTTGATATTCTCACTGATACAACAGAATGATAAGAAAATATTTCCCCCTGAACAAAAATCGCTGAAACATCAACAGGTGGATCGACCAAAAGGTTTCTCTCTTGATTAGAATTTACTCGTGAATTTATGATAAAACAAAATGTTGCTTTCGAAGTTATACACGGTCGGGACCCCGACATTTGCGGGTTGTGCGTATTCGTGCTTGATAAAATGTGACCTGCTTCTACATTCGCGATCCTGTCTCCCCGACATTCGTGGTTTTTCGCGGGCACAAAAAAAAAATCCCACCCACCCAAGGACTTACTTGGTACTTGGTTGATTATCCCTTTTCACCTATGGGTACTGGTAGTGACCTCAGGTTAATATTTTCTGTTTAAAGATTAAGCCTGGTTCACAGAGACGATCGCAAACTCTTCGCACAGGGAGGAGAGGAAGGGGGGAAGAAGATTATAGATGGGATATGATGTGGGGAGTGGGGTTGCTTTGTTTCTTACATAATTATTTTATCATTTATTTTTGATCATGAACCACGAGTGATTATTTAATTATATATCTAATGTTCAGTTTTAAGTCTTGTGATTCCTTTAGTCTGCACACGACACACGACGTGCAACTCTCTCCTGTAATATGGTGTAAATCTTGCACCGATCACAGATTGCTGGTTCATGGAACGAAAATAAAAATGAACTTTTATTTAAAATCTAAAATAAAATGAAATTCTAATATAAAGCTGTGCTGTGATACGAGTACGTTTAAAATTATTCAATAATTTAAACTCAACATCGATCTTTGTAAGATTAATAGAATACCGTGTAGTTCTTCAAGCTTAAACTCCGAGCGGTTAAAACGGAAACTATATCTGGGATCAAGACGCGCTTTGGCGACCAAAATGGAAACTATATCCGGGATCAAGCCGCGCTTTGGCGACCAAAATGGAAACTATATCCGGGATCAAGCCGCGCTTTGGCGACCAAAACGGAAACTATATCCGGGATCAAGCCGCGCTTTGGCAACCAAAACGGAAACTATATCCGGGATCAGACGCGCTTTGGCAACCAAAACGGAAACTATATCCGGTATCAAGATGCGCTTTGGCGACCAAAATGGAAACTATATCCGGGATGAAGACGCGCTTTGGTGACCAAAACGAAACTATATCGGGGATCAAGACGTGCTTTGACGACAAAAACGAAACTATATCCGGGATCAAGACGTGCTTTGGCGACCAAAACGGAAACTATATCCGGGATCAAGACGCGCTTTGGCGACCAAAACGAAACTATATCTGGGATCAAGACGCGCTTTGGCAACCAAAACGAAACTATATCCGGGATGAAGACGCGCTTTGGCGACCAAAATGGAAACTATATCCGGAATCAAGATGCGCTTTGGCGACCAAAATGGAAACTATATCCGGGATCAAGACGCGCTTTCGCGACCAAAACGGAAACTATATCCAGGATCAAGACGCGCTTTGGCAACCAAAACGGAAACTATATCCGGGATCAAGATGTGCTTTGGCAACCAAAATGGAAACTATATCCAGGATCAAAACATGCTTTGGCGACCAAAACGGAAACTATATCCAGGATCAAGCCGTGCTTTGGTGACCAAAACGGAAACTATATCCGGGATCAAGATGCGCTTTGGCGACCAAAATGGAAACTATATCCGGGATCAAGATGCGCTTTGGCGACCAAAACGGAAACTATATCCGGGATCAAGATACACTTTGGCGACCAAAATGGAAACTATATCCGGGATCAAGATGCGCTTTGGCGACCAAAATGGAAACTATATCCGGGATCAAGCCGCGCTTTGGCAACCAAAACGGAAACTATATCCGGGATCAAGATGCGCTTTGGCGACAAAAATGAAACTATATCCGGGATCAAGATGTGCTTTGATGACAAAAACGGAAACTATATCCGGGATCAAGATACGCTTTGGCGACCAAAATGGAAACTATATCCGGGATCAAGCCACGCTTTGGCGACCAAAACGGAAACTATATCCGGGATCAAGACGCGCTTTGGCAACCAAAACAGAAACTATATCCGGGATCAAGACACGCTTTGGCGACCAAAATGGAAACTATATCCGGAATCAAGACGCGCTTTGGCGACCAAAATGGAAACTATATCCAGGATCAAGACCCGCTTTGGCGACCAAAACGGAAACTATATCCGGGATCAAGACGCGCTTTTGCAACCAAAATGGAAACTATATCCTGGATCAAGATGCACTTTGGTGACCAAAACGGAAACTATATCCAGGATCAAGACGCACTTTTGTGACCAAAACGGAAACTATATCCGGGATGAAGACGCGCTTTGGTAACCAAAACGGAAACTATATCCGGGATCAAGATGTGCTTTGGCGACCAAAACTGAAACTATATCCGGAATCAAGACGCGCTTTGGCGACCAAAATGGAAACTATATCCGGGATCAAGACCCACTTTGGCGACCAAAACGGAAACTATATCCGGGATCAAGACGCGCTTTTGCAACCAAAATGGAAACGCGCTTTGGCAACCAAAATGGAAACTATATCCTGGATCAAGATGCGCTTTGGTGACCAAAACGGAAACTATATCCGGGATCAAGACGCACTTTTGTGACAAAAACGGAAACTATATCCGGGATGAAGACGCGCTTTGGTAACCAAAACGGAAACTATATCCGGGATCAAGATGCGCTTTGGCGACCAAAACTGAAACTATATCCGGGATGAAGACGCGCTTTGGCGACCAAAACGGAAAGTATATCCGGGATCAAGATGCGCTTTGGTGACCAAAACGGAAACTATATCCGGGATCAAGACGCGCTTTGGCGACCAAAACGGAAAGTATATCCGGGATCAAGATGCGCTTTGGTGACCAAAACGGAAACTATATCCGGGATCAAGACGCGCTTTGGTGACCAAAACGGAAACTATATCCGGGATCAAGATGCGCTTTGGCGACCACACAAGATGGAAGCACAAACGGTTTGTTTTTGATAAAGTAGCATGACACTCGCAGCGATAGAGTGAGCTAACCTTTTGGAATTTTATTTGTAAGCATTTAATGAAAACTGTAAGCATGTGCATTCATGTTCGTGGGCGTATTTGCGGTATACCTGGAACCTATCGCCCCTTCTTTCCATTGAAACAACAATGCCACCACATTCGCGGATTCAACATTCGCAGCATTTTGCAGGAACGTATCGCCCGTGAATGTCGGGGTCCAACTGTATATCCTAATGGGTTTTCACTAATCTAATGGGTTTTCACTAATCACTCGTGGTCAATAACAAATCGTGCTTCGTTTTGAACTGATTAGATTTTGGGGTCATGAGGACAAAGGTCAGAGATCATGTTGGGTAAAAAATTCCTGTTCCCACGATAACTTCTGAACCATTGATGGGATTTTGACCAATGTTGGTACAAGTATGTAGAATGATGCAAAGACGTACCAATTTTATTTTGGGGTCAAGTGGTCAAAGGTCAGAGTTTGTAATAGCTTTATAACTTGAGAACGGCTGTAGGGATTGAAGTCAAACTTGGTACAGGCATGTATAATGATGTAAAGATGAACTGCTTTGATTTTGGGGTCAGGAGGTCAAAGGTCAGAGTCTGCAATAGGCTTTTGTTACCGCGATAACTTAATAATGGCTGAAGGGGGCAAAGTAAAACTTGGTACAAGTATGTATCATGACACAAATATGAACGGATTAGATTATGGGGTCAAGAGGTCAAAGGACAGAGGTCCCGATAAGTAAAACTTATGTTACTGTGCTAACTTGTGAACTAGTGATGGGATTTTGACCAAACTTGGTATAAGTATATATTATGATGAAAAGATGAGCTGATTAGATTTCGGCATCAAAGGTCAGAGGTTATGTTGAGTAAAAGTGTGATACTTGAGAACAATATTGAAGGGATTTAAATCAAACTTAGTAGAAGCATGAATAATAATGTGGGTGGAGGCATATCGGTTGACATTGCGACGTTGAAGAGTGTTACATATTTATGGGAATGTATGTGAAGTACCATTCAGGTTGCTTATCCGTGTGTATTATATTAAGGGTTGTTGTGATGGGAGGGTCAGGAGCCCTTCGGAACCAGTGGCCGGAAACGGAAGTGGCCGGAAACGGAAGTAGAAAAGACACGAGGAGAAAAAGGACGGGGAATCTTCTTCCTCGCCCCGCGACGACGAGAAGGTGGAATCGACCTTGCGCTGCGCGGAACAAAGAGGCGTTCCCAAACCCGTTTGGCGAGAGGAGTTACCTGGACGCGTAATTACCTTTTGACACGTCAAGTCCCCGTGAGTTCGTGCACGGAACCAAGCGGTCGCACGTGGGGCCGCGCGCGCGCGTTGCAAACCGCTCTTGGTTTGGCCCCGTCTACAAGGACGCGTACGGGTCGCACGTTGAGCCTCGCTCGCGTTGCAAACCGCGTTTGGTTTTTGCCCCGTCTACAAGGACGCGTACGGGTCGCACGTGGAGCCTCGCTCGCGTTGCAAACCGCGTTTGGTTTTGCCCCGTTGCTTGGCAAGGAGGGGCGCTGCAACAGCTGTCCCCGGTACGAGACGGCACGTTGGAGCACGTCCGCCCGGGGTTCGTTCAACCGCCCGTGTGCGGAGACGAGAGACATTGTGGGAGACATTGACCACGGAGGGAGTCAGGAGTGGGGCTCACGTGAGGAATATATAAGATGGCCATCTTAGAGTTTGTGTAGATGAGTATACCTTTGTAATATTGACTGTGCATTGTTGATGGTTGTTGATTGCTCAAAGAATATATTATTGATTATTCCGGATCCTTGGTGTGGGGTTTCTTCTTGACCGGAATTCATATTGATTGCGTTACGAAAGCGAATAAACCATATATCTTTCTGGCGGGGTCCCTCCCACGGTCCGGGGGATCACCCAGACCAGGTAGTTACCGGGAGGACCACGTAACAGAATTGGGGGCTCGTCCAAATTACGATTTGCGGTTTCGCAATTGGGTCTACGTCCGGGATTTAAAATTGTATAAAATAATAAAATAATAATTTTTATTAATTAAAATTAATTAATTAATTATTAATTGGTAATATATTTTTTTTTTTGAGAAATTGGGGTAAAATCTTGGGTGAAGGTTAACAGGTGTTAACGATAGGCACCATGGCGTTTGTGGCACAGAACTTTGGGGTAACACCGAGTGAGGCACAGTTCCGAGCGTTGCTAAAGTCGGACCTCTTGAAATTGGCCAAACATTTTAACTTGGAGGTCCGAACTAATTTGAGGAAGGCAGAGTTGCAGGCCACGGTGATACAATCTATGGTGGGGTTAGGAAAATGGGACGAGTTAGCCTGGGAGTGGCTACCCGAAGAACCAGAAGACGTTGAGCTCCGGAAACTGGAGTTGCAGTTACGGAGCCAGGAACGGATTAAAGAAGAAGAAAGGAAAGCAGAAAAGGAAAGAGCAGAAGAAGAAAGGAAAGCAGAAAAGGAAAGAGCAGAAGAAGAAAGGAAAGCAGAAAAGGAAAGAGCAGAAGAAGAAAGGAAAGCAGAAAAGGAAAGAGCAGAAGAAGAAAGGAAAGCAGAAAAGGAAAGAGCAGAAGAAGAAAGGAAAGCAGAAAAGGAAAGAGCAGAAGAAGAAAGGAAAGCAGAAGAGAGGAGAGAAGAGAAACAAGCAGAGGAAAGGAGAGTGGAACGAGAACTCCAGGAAAGGATGAAAACAGAGGAAAGGAAAGCAGAAGCAGAGGAGAGAAAAGCGGAAAGGGAATTAAAGGAACGTGACATGGAGCTTCAGCAAGAAATCAAATTCAAGGAGCTGGAGTTAATGAGAGAACGGGGAGAGGCACCACCCTTGCTGACGGGGTCGACACCTAACCAGAAAACCTGGGATGTGGGCAGACATGTGAGGCTGGTTCCACCGTTCAGTGAAAAAGAAGTCGCAAAATTTTTTCCACACTTTGAGAAAGTGGCTCGACAATTAAACTGGCCGGAGGAGGCATGGACCATACTCGTGCAAAGTGTGCTGGTGGGGAAAGCTCAGGAAATTTATTCGGCGCTACCAATGTACCAATGTGCAGATTATGAGGTACTGAAGAAGCACATCCTCAAAGCCTATGAGTTGGTTCCGGAAGCTTACAGGCAAAAATTCAGGAATGCCAGGAAGAGGGAGAGTGAGACCCATGTGGAGTTTGCCAGAGTGAAAGAAAACATGTTTGATCGGTGGTGTGAGTCAAAAGGAGTCGGGAAAGACTTCGAGAAATTGCGGGACTTGATCCTGGTGGAGGAATTCCAGCAGTGTGTCCACGAGGACATCAAAGTGTACCTGCAGGAAAAGAAGGTACCAAAGTTGTGGGACGCAGCCACCAGGGCAGATGATTATGCCTTAACCCACCGAATAGGGGGCCAGGAACCTAACTCCTCGCCTAGATCTCCGCAGGGGAGGTGGGGAACAGCAGGTGCGGAGAACGACCATACATGGCGGCGGCCTCGAGAGGATTATGGGGACAACTATGATACCCCACCGGTTCGAAATCGGAGGGATGAGGGCCCAAGACAAACTTATAGTTCGGGGGGCCCGAGGCAGACCACGAGTTTTTCCTCCGGGCCTACTTGCGCTTTTTGCAAGAAACCTGGACACTTGATGTCCAGTTGTTACCGCAGGAAAAGCGAAGACCCAGAGCGGAGTCCGACTACTACGACTCCAAACGCAATGGCCATTGTGAGAAATCGCCATCAAAAGGGTTACCAACCCTTTATTTCAGAGGGGTTTGTGTCACGGGATGGAGCCTCGACTAACCGGAAACCGGTTAGGATATTGAGGGACACAGGGGCACATCAATCTTTAATGCTTGAAGGCATTTTGCCATGGTCCGAGGAGACGGCAACGGGGGATAGTGTTCGTTTACAGGGGATCGGGGGCGGTGTTAGTGCTCCCCTTCATGTCATCCATTTGGAGTCCGATTTGGTGTCAGGACCGGTCACCGTCGGTTTACAAGCCACGCTTCCTGTAGAGGGTGTATCTGTGGTTATTGGGAATGATTTGGCCGGGGGTCAAGTTTATGGTAACCTGAGGGTTGGTAAAGAGCCCAGCAGGGAAAATAACGCCACACCAGCTCGGGATGGCGACAAAAGTGCCAAGTTATTTGTAGGGGGACTGAACTTCAAAACAGAGGAAGAAGTTCTGACCTCTGTCTTCAACAGATATGGGCCGCTGGTGGAAGTGCGGTTGGTAAGAGACTGGGAAACGCAACAGTCAAGAGGGTTCGGCTTTGTCACGTTTGCCAGCACAAAAGACGCCAGAGAGGCAGAGAAGAATTGGAATGGCAAGGATTTGGAGGGTCGGACCATAACAGTAGGGAAGGCATTTCGTAGGCGTCGAGAGGTCTACAGGAGAGGACAACTGGGCGGTAGTTTTGGTGGTGGCCGAGAAGGAGACCGCTATTCATGGGACTACAGGGACCAGTGGTCCCACCATAATTATTAGGGAAGTTCTGAAAAGTTGAAGCACTGAAGGCGGCGGAGCCGCCGAGCCAAGATTCCTACACGAATTAACCGTGAACGCCGTTCCTAAAGGCGTCCAGGCAGGGAACTTTCATGCACGGACTAACCGTGAACTCCACGTTCCTCAAGGCGCCCATGTAGAGAACTTTCCTGCACGGACTAACCGTGAACTCCGCGTTCCTAAAGGCATCCATGTAGTGAATACTCGGCTTGGCCTCCCGGAAAAAGTGCTATCGAGTTGCGTAACTTTGGATCTGTGATCAACCCCTTAACCTTCATTCCCAAGATACGGACGGGCAAAGTCAGAGGGTCCTGAGATGGAGTTTGATTTGGCAGGGACAAGGTCGTTGTTGGTACTTAGTCCAGAGGGAGTAATCTGGAGGGGTTGGGGTGAAATTGTGGTTGCTTTATTGTTAAGTGATAACTGTGCCCGGGGGGAACGGATAATGTGGGGGGGGTTGAGTTATCTGGTTTGTTTCTCCAAATTGGCCGGCAAAGAAAGTTTTCGCTGGGTTCAAACTTTCTTTCTTGAAGGGGGGGAGTGTTACATATTTATGGGAATGTATGTGAAGTACCATTCAGGTTGCTTATCCGTGTGTATTATATTAAGGGTTGTTGTGATGGGAGGGTCAGGAGCCCTTCGGAACCAGTGGCCGGAAACGGAGGTGGCCGGAAATGGAAGAAGAAAAGACACGAGGAGAAAAAGGACGGGGAATCTTCTTCCTCGCCCCGCGACGACGAGAAGGTGGAATCGACCTTGCGCTGCGCGGAACAAAGAGGCGTTCCGAAACCCGTTTGGCGAGAGGAGTTACCTGGACGCGTAATTACCTTTTGACACGTCAAGTCCCCGTGAGTTCGTGCACGGAACCAAGCGGTCGCACGTGGGGCCGCGCACGCGCGTTGCAAACCGCTCTTGGTTTGGCCCCGTCTACAAGGACGCGTACGGGTCGCACGTTGAGCCTCGCTCGCGTTGCAAACCGCGTTTGGTTTTTGCCCCGTCTACAAGGACGCGTACGGGTCGCACGTGGAGCCTCGCTCGCGTTGCAAACCGCGTTTGGTTTTGCCCCGTTGCTTGGCAAGGAGGGGCGCTGCAACAGCTGTCCCCGGTACGAGACAGCACGTTGGAGCACGTCCGCCCGGGGTTCGTTCAACCGCCCGTGTGCGGAGACGAGAGACATTGTGGGAGACATTGACCACGGAGGGAGTCAGGAGTGGGGCTCACGTGAGGAATATATAAGATGGCCATCTTAGAGTTTGTGTAGATGAGTATACCTTTGTAATATTGACTGTGCATTGTTGATGGTTGTTGATTGCTCAAAGAATATATTATTGATTATTCCGGATCCTTGGTGTGGGGTTTCTTCTTGACCGGAATTCATATTGATTGCGTTACGAAAGCGAATAAACCATATATCTTTCTGGCGGGGTCCCTCCCACGGTCCGGGGGATCACCCAGACCAGGTAGTTACCGGGAGGACCACGTAACAAGAGTATCATTCTAGCTTTTACGATGTTATTGTTCGGAGTGGAATGCTAATTCAGCTCACACATATGATATCTCCTGAGAGATTGTTTTTCTCCACAGAAGGATCAAAAACAATAAATGAGAAACTTGGGGCTTATTGCAAAGGTTCCCCAACATCATTGTGGCTAAATAAAAAAGATCTAGACTGATAACATAAATAATGCACTGTAATTACGACATTAATAAAAGATCTATAGGATACTTGTAGTTGGAGTGAAAGAACATTTCACATACACTTAATACAGCGGAAAATGACGAAAAAAGGAAATCGAAGCTGGACATGCAATTCTTTTGTGGAGCTGCCTTGTGAGTATCTTACATGTGCCCATGCCACGTCATATCAGGTGTCTCGGAGGATCCAGAAAAAGCCACTGCACTGACTTTACCGGATTATTGAACAAAAGTTTGTACTTATAACAAATTAAAACAAAATTATAATCATTATTGTCAACATAATTATGTATATATCATTATTACCCTCGCCTGAGGAGAGGGTATTGCATTTGAGTCCGTTTGTCTGTCTGTTTGTTTGTCCGCACAGAATAAATATGATTATCTCTGCAACCGTTGGTCCGATTGACAGGTAATTTTCACCATACTGTAGGTGCAACTCCACCTGCATAATTTTTTAATGATAATTATGACGCTATAGGTCACGTGGTATGGGCGCATTCTTAGAAAAACCAAAAACCTTTGCACCTCTATATCTTGGAAAAAATTGAGACATAGCTCACTGTAAAAATACTCTCCATGGGGAATAAAACATGTTAATGATGATGTCACATGTGCCTCCATTATGACGTCATAATTCGACAAGTACAAAACTTCTTCTGATCATGATGAAATTTCTTCAGTGTCATTTAGGGATAAATTGGTCGGGGAAAAAATATAATGATGACGTCATCGGTCACGTGGTTCAGTTGCTATATTTGTTTTAACACAAAAGCCTTAAAAACCACTGAAAACACGTCCTGGCGAGGGTCTGCAATCGCTGATTGCTCTTTCTAGTTTGTATTTGTGATATAAAGGCTGTTATTTAAATAAATAAAAATCATAATGGCTCAATTGCATGAGTTTCGCGAAACTGCATTTGAGAAGCAAACGCTATTTTCATGTTACATCTGTATTAGCAAGCAGACATCTGTTATGAGAAACTTGACTTGCAGCGTCTAGTGCTCAGGCTGCCTGCTGGGCCTTCATGACAGCATCGTGACGCTTTTAGGGAGTGGGAAAAAATGTATTGGAGAGATATTGACCACAAATGCACAGCTACATGAAACAGGTCTACATCATTTACAATATGTGGAAGGGTTTAGTCTTGAGAGTTTCTATTGAGACTGTTTACTTTTTCATCTTGTGTTGATGATTTTTTTTTCATGGCCACCTCATAGGGTTGGCCATGGAATGTCTTGGGCCCATCTTTCTGAACTGGCTGCCTGGCCTGACATTTGACCGAGTAGGTTAGAGCAGGAATTTTGTAATATATTCAGGGTAGCAGGGAAACTCGCCTACTTTTAATGGAAGACACAGTGGGATATTTAACATCCACCAACCAATGCTGGCAGACGGGGTGCCAAGTTTACATCCATCCGAGGAACAGTAGACCTACACATATGGATGCATCGGTCTGCCATTGTTTGAATAACCAGGATGAGAGTTTGTAGCTTGGCCGAGATTTAATCGAGGCTAGACAACTCAAGTGCATGACAGCCCAAAGACAAAGACAAGACAACTCGAGAGTAGGCCTACAACCTGAGTAACTGTGCAGGACCTAATATACTTTGTAAAAATAATGTTTAACCCCAATCCATAGTGCATACCTGTTCGTGTTAAATTGCACCTGCTTACAAAATTAGCCACGAGGTTATTTCGAAAGTTTATCAGTTGTTTTTTTGTAAATTACACAACCAGTACTTCTTGAATGGCCAAAATGATTCTGCTTTCTTGTGGGGTTGGGTGGGATGAGCAGATGAAAGCAAGAATTAAGGTACCGGCGGTATCTTGCCTACTCTTTGTGAAAGGCACAATGGAATCTTGAACATCAAATAAATAATTGTGATGCAACGCCTGGGAAACACTAATGAGTTGTTACCTCCGCCACCAAAGTTGGAAGGAGGTTATGTTTTCACCCGTCTGTCTGTTTGTCCGTTTGTGAACAAAATATCTCAAAAGGTTGTGGACGGATTCGGACGAAATTTGGCAGAGATGTAGCGTATGTCACAAGGACGATTCGATTTTGGTGAAGATCTGAATATGGATTTGGATATGAGAATTTTTATTTTTTTAAAAGTGATTCTTCACCATTGGGAGAAAGGGCCAAAAACGATACATAGCAGGACTATCTCAAAAAGTTATGGATGGATTTGGACGAAACTTGTTGGACAGTGTATGTGTGTGACAAGGAAGAATCGATTCAATTTTGGTGAAGATCTGAATCCGGATCCAGCTTGTAGAATTTTTAAAGTGATTCTTCACCATTGAGTGATATGGCCAACCAGGTGGAGGTATGCTCTCTACTGAGTACCGTTCTAGTTTATAATTGCATCAAGGATCAAACCCAAACGAGACTTATTAAAGGCAAGTATGGCACCTCTGCACCAGTGTCCAGACCTGCTTAAGTTTCAGATAATAAACCGAAATGTGCATAAAAATGAATACTTCTTGAATGTTTATTTACTTTCTTGCCATGTCCTAAAATATGACAAAATAAGGACTGAGGATCAATCGTGGAAGCAAAAATCGTTCCACCCCACAATAATCCTGCATTAAATGTAGATTATTCTCGAAGGGGCATGGGGGATAAGGAGAGGTAGGTGGTTGTGGTTGTTGGGGTTGTTGGAGGAGGGACAGCCCAAGGAGATGAGCAGATGAAAGCGAAGACCCTAGGCCATCGGGGTGTATTCAGGTCAGAACGGTCAGATGGGAAAACTGAGTATCGTGGAGCAGAGTCCTGGTGGGCACAGCGGGTGGAACTGGAAGTGGTGGAATTTAGAGTGAATACTCTCTTCCACCTCCCAACTGCATTCCCTGAGCGATGCAATTCCAGACAAAACTTACCTGGGATCATTTTCGAGAACCTTCCATCCAATGACATGCACAGCTGAGAGCGCGAGAGATACTTTGCATCTGGGTTTTAAATTAAAGGAGGTGTACCGAACACACACACCTTTGTTTTACTTTTATTTTCCAAAATATCTGAGTGGTTGTTCAATGTATGAAATTTTTTCATTTGAAACCAGCAAATGCAAATAGATGAGCAATACCTATCTTTTGTGACCAAATTAACTCTCTTTATGATGACAGTCAAAAAATGTCTATCATGTATGAATGTCAAAAATATATTTTGAAATGCACAATATTTTCCTGACCTATACCACAGCTCTTTATTCTGCAGTAACAATAAACAAACTTCATTTCACACAGAATTGATGATGGAGCAGAATCGGGAATTTAAAGATGAACCGCTCTGTAATCAATACAGCTGCAGGCAAACCTTTGCCCTTCAAAAGTTACCAAATGTTGATCTTGGTAATATGTGGCACCGCATATCTATAATTCATGTCCAATTTAAAAGGTGCCCTCACTGCTAGCTGTGGCCAAAGTTCAAGACGAAAATCAAAGCAGCAAAGGGGAAGATGTTTGTTCGGCTCATTGTGAGTCTGGCCAAGGGGAGAAAGAGAGAATGAGGGAGAGAGAGCGAGAAAGAGAGATCTGAAGAATTCCTTCAAATTAATGACAGCCTGATTCAATGGCCATCGGATCATCAGCTTCTAACTATACGTCATCAAGGTTTTGATATGTCAATCCCAGATCCTCTCCAAAAAGCAGATTCATCTTTTTTGTTGTGTCTGAATGCCATCCAATCATATTGCGAGAGAGGGATAGATAGAAAGACAGGAGAGTTAGAAAAGGAGGAGAAAATATAGAAAGAGAGGAGGAGGAATAGAAAGAGAAAAGGAAAAATAAAAGAGAGAGAGAGAGAGATATATATATATAATTTGAGAGAAAGGGATAGAAAGAGATATAGAAAGAGGGGAAGAGATAGAAAGAGGAGAGGAGAGCTGGATGAGAGAGAGAAAGAAAGAGACTTGTTGACTTTTGTGTCCTTTTATTACAAAAGTATAAAATAAAAGATTGCTTACAGTCCAAAAAAAAGAAACAAACTAGCTACATACAATTTTACCATCGGGGAAATCAAAACCAACGAAACGTTAAGCTACCACATTTTACCATGGGAAAACCCATAGACAACAAAACTTTAAGCTACCAAAAAAAGCACAAGGGATGTTTAGTAAAGACTAGAGAGAAAGCACCAAACGGCCATCAGACATTTTACAAAAATCATCATTTACACACCACATTCTTTCAAAGAGTTCAAGTTGGCTGGAAAGCGAGTAACAGTGAAAATCAAGTTTTATCCGGATTTCACAAAGTGCTCTGAACATTGCTACACTATCTCTACTGTACAAATCATTCTTTATCTTTGATTTCCTAGTTTTGTAAATTGCCAATTTTGCTTGGGAAATGAAAAGTTTGCAAGAATTGTTGCTTGGATGTTAAAGGGGCCACTTGGACCAAAAATTAAAATTGGAAAACTGAAACCAAGAGAAAGACGTGCAAATAGCACTTACAAGAAAATAAAAAGAGGAGTTAAACGATTGCATCGAATATATGCATAGGACAAGGTTTCACTCTGTCCACAAAAGGGACACTGATCACTTACCGCTTGTGAAAAGTAGTGAATAAAAGAATTTGTAGGTATTATCCAATGTGCGATTCTCCATTGGAGATCACCATCACGTTTTGGCACAGGATTTTTGTAATACCATCCCCAGTTTGGGGAGAAAAGAGGAGTGTGTGGCAGGACTGCAGACCACTTGCAAGGTGCTGGTGTAGACACGGAGGGGAAAAGAGCTTTTAAACATTGGAGATACAAGGTTTTACGGTTATCACTGGAAGAGGAAAAGGAGTGGCCACAATTCATTGGCTCCAAGTTTTCAGAGGCAGACAAAAGAAGGTTGGGGAAAGGAGAGGGGCTTGGCTCAGAGGGAGGTACAGGACGAACAAACCAAGGTTGGGAGGTTTGGGATTAGGCAATTCCTACAACATTAGGCACGAAGCACCACTCTTAAACATCTTTCTATTTGGCGAGATGATCTCATGCCAGTTGCTGAGGCAATAGCAGCAACACTTAGCCACTTATCATTGGCATTGTTTTAAGGTGGCACATTTTATTTATTGATGCAGCAACAAACTTTTGAATGAAGGCCCTGTTGTTATCAAAACCTTCAAAAAGTAAGTTGTAAAACAGTGGCTCATTAAAAAAACATGGATCTCTCATACGTAGTACGATCGCGATGGCTTGTGAAAGCTTGCCATGCATTTAACAAACTTCGATAGAAAGAAGGGAGTGAAGAGAAATCAAACTTGGTCAAGTCCATTAGGAAGAGTTCCTTAGCATGACCGAAATTCTCAACTTGACCCAAAATACAGCATGCAAGTTGCCTCCAAGGCACAATAGGCTCATGCAAAAAGGACCATATCGTGCGTAGATGAAAAGCCATGATTCGGCATTTTATGTTGACAAGTCCTTGACCACCCTCAGATTTGGTTGTTGAAACAGTCAAACCCGCCATTGAAAGGTATGTAAAGAATACGTTGGCTGAGATTGATCCCCTTAAATTTTATATGGGTGTAAAAATGGAATTGAAAAAAATCGAATAGTAAAAAAATCAGGTAATGAAAAAGAGAAGCCTGATATAATAAGTTGCTAGATGAGAACCCCTACTTACTTTATCGCATCACTCTGGGGTTTCTTATTAACGGACGTTTATGATAAACTTATAGAACAGGAAGAACTTGTAGATCATTCGCTTGCAGGTAGTGGATTTACTATGACTAAAATACTTTTCATCGATATAGACGTTCTAAAAACGGACCCTCTTAGAGCCTCTTCTTACATTGATTTACCGGACGTTATAAAAAATAAAAAGGCAGTTATTAATATTAAAAACAAAGATCATAAATGTTTTCTATGGTGTGTTCTTGCACACTTACACCCCCCTAAATTGAATGCTGAAAGAGTATCACATTACAAGAAATATGAAAATACGTTAAATTTTAAAGATCTACAATTTCCAATGTTATTGAAAAAAAAAAAAAAAAAAAAAAAACCACCTTTAGAGGCCATTTTTCCCCGCAAGCGGGGGTTGGCCTTTTTCGGGAACCGTGGTTGTTGTTGTTTTTCGGTCCCCTTTTTGAAGCAATGTTTTATGGCCGGATGCCCTTCCTGACGCCAACCCTTTTTGCCGCCTTTAACGACAAGCAGGGAATTACCAGTGAACTGGTACTCAATTTGCCGACCTCGGAAGGATGACAGGCTGAGTCAACCCCCCTGGCGTTAATTCAGCGATTGACCGGGATTCGAACCCAGGATCCTAGGATCCTAAGCCGGCACCCTAGCCGCTAGCCCAACACCAGGGATTATTGAATGATATTCCTAAATTCGAGAAAATGAATAATCTAGTTATTAATATATTTGGGTTAACCGATGCAAACAAAATTCAGGTGTTGCAAATTTCTGATAACTATAAACATGACGAACCATGTATATATATATGTATTGACCTTCTATATTATAATTTAAAAGAAAATGCACATTATGCCTACATCAAAAATTTAGAAAAATTAGTTTCTACACAATTAAGTAAACATAATGGTAAAAAATACCTCTGTAGGCGATGCCTCAATTTATTTAATAGTCAAGAAAAATTAGTCAAACACTTAGAATACTGTGTTAAACATAAATCCACCGTAATTAATATGTCGACAGAAGGTTCAGACATAACATTTGAAGATTTCATCAAAACTTTAAAATATAGGTTCTCAAAGTGGTCCCTACCGCCCCCCAGTGGGCGCTGGTAACTTTCAGGGGGGCGCTCGAGAGTCCATGGGTGGTAGGGGGGCGCTGGCAATGATGTGGGGGGCACTGGCCATTTAGAGGAGCAGCGGCGATTTGGAGCGCTCATTGGGCTTCCTGCAGTCTGAACAGGTTACCCAGCGCCATTCGGCAAATTGGCCATCCAATCAACGACCACATTCTTTCCCCCTTCGCATGGTTTTTATGATCACATATTCGCTGATGTTGTGTAGGTATTTTCTTGTCCATACATGCTCATGCAACAAACATGATAGTGTATGACACCAGCGAAATACTATTGGCCGCCAATGCGGCCAATAGTACAACACTAATTTTTGTCACATGGTGCCATTTCAACCAATCGGCTTGCAAGAATCTTTTTATGCGGGATATAATACACTCTATTCGTGCTGGACTATTCAACGTGCCTGGTTCAACTTTACAGCCTGGCCTTGCCAGCACAGACATTGGGAAAGGTATGAACAGTCAGTGTTAGCGCTGGTGTTAGTCTTTCGACATTTTGGCGTGTTAATTTCGTTATTCAAAAAAGCTTCACGTCCGGTCGGCTTCAAGATGTCGGCCTCAAAGAAAAAGTGTCGTCAGTATTCCGTTGAATACATCAAGTATGGATTCATTCCATCTCCGACGAACAAACAGTTACTGATGTGTTTCTGGTGGGGTATCACGCTGTCCAATGAAGCAATGAAACCATCTCGACTGAGCGAGCACCTGAGTAAAAAGCACAGTGATAAGGCTCGCGCAGAGGTCAGCTATTTCCAATCGCTGAAAGAGAAATTTGAGAAGCGATCCATTGTAACGACGATGTTCAAAGCCAGCCAAAAGCTCGTGGATAAAGGACTGGAAGCGTCGTATAAGCTGTCATTGCTCATCGCCAGATCTGGAAAACCGTATTCAATCGGCGAACAGTTGATCAAACCAGCTGTTGGGGAAGTGATAAAAACCATTATGGGCCAGGATCCGAATCCAGTTCTCTCATCGATTGCACTCAGCAATGATTCCGTGGCCAGGCGGATTGATGAAATGTCATCAGATGTAGAAGATAAGCTGTGTAGTGAGCTGAGAAGCACACACTTCGCCATCCAGCTGGATGAGACCACTTTGCGTGACAGTGAAGCTCTGTTACTCTGCTACGTTCGCTTCATCCGTGATCAGGAAATGGTGGAAGAAATGTTGTTTGCCCGCTCTCTCCAGACCGATACGAATGGTTCTTCCATCTTCCAAACGTTGGAGAAGTACTTTACTGATAAGAACATATCGATGGAGAACATTCTCGCTTGCGCGACGGACGGGGCACCAGCGATGGTTGGTCGCCAGCGTGGTTTTATTGCGCTTCTGAAGAACCAGGTACCGTCCGTGTTCGCCATTCACTGTGTCGTGTACCGCCAGCATCTTGTAGCAAAAGCTCTCAGCACCAGACTTCATACATCACTCCAAACAGTAATCAAAGCAGTGAATAAAATCAAGGTGTCGTCTCTGCATGATCGGCTGTTTCGTCAGCTTTGCCAGGAGAAGGATGAGGCATTCAAGCGGCTCCTGTTGCACACCGAAGTTCGATGGTTGTCCAAAGGTGCTTGTTTGACCCGTTTCCTCAACAGTGGTCGAGTTTCTGTCGGAAATTGATACGGAGCTATTGGAGAAAGTGAATGCGATTGAGCATGATGTGGCTTACCTCACGGACATATTCAGTATACTGAATGATGTCAACAAACAACTCCAGGGTGACCATATGACGCTGAATAAAGCAAAGAAAGTGATCGGCGCATTCGTAACCAAGGCGACTCTGCACAGGGAAACCCTCGGCCACAGAGATATGTACCACTTTCCCCGGTTGGCAAAGGAAACTGCTGTTTCTGATGAAGAGCTGCTCGTTTATTGCAATCACCTTGAGAAGATTCGTGGAGATATGGAACAGCGTTTCAGAGACATGCTGGAACTGTCGGTATCAGCATGGGTGATCAACCCATTCAAATGTGACATTCAAGATGTGAAGCACGAATTACAGGACGAAATTATCAACCTCCACAATGATGATGAGGCGAAGGCAAGATTCTAGCAGCATGAATACGGCAAATTCTGGATTCTGGAGCGGGGCGAATACCCCGCAATGTGTACAGAGGCAGAACTGCTGCTGATGGCGTTCCCCCCATCATACCTCGTTGAAAGAGGGTTCAGCGCCGTGATGGTGCTGCTGACCAAGTATCGAAACCACCTTGACATTAGCGAGAGGGGCGATCTGCATCTCTACCTCACTGAGATGGAACCAAACGTTCATAATCTCGCAGCGAGTCACCAGGCCCACCCTTCACACTAACGGTATTTGGGCATGTGTTAACAGATTCCCAGTTTGCCTCACCTGGGCCTGTTCTGCTGA
The DNA here is from genome assembly GCF_964187855.1 of Myxine glutinosa. Taxonomy (NCBI): domain Eukaryota; kingdom Metazoa; phylum Chordata; class Myxini; order Myxiniformes; family Myxinidae; genus Myxine; species Myxine glutinosa. The sequence goes on from NC_136262.1 coordinate 84,686,525, forward strand.
AACATTGTAGGTTGGGCAAAATAAAATAAAAAGTAAAGTAAAATAAAGTAAAATATTATTCAGAAAATATTTGGCTTCTGTTATTTTTGCTTCCTATCTATATAAATTCTGGGTGTCCGACCACGAACGATAGGACAAGGGGGGCATTGGGCCGGTCCAAGAGGGCAGAAGGGGGCGGTAGTCCAAAAAATTTGAGAACCACTGCTTTAAAACATCCGTTCGTGATATATGCCGACTTTGAATGTATTCTTGAAAAGATAGATAGCGCTTCTGCAAATCCAAACAAATCATCCACGAATAAATATCAAAAGCATACTCCTTGTGGTTTCTGTTATTATATCAAATCATCCGTTGGTGATGAATACAACAAACTAGAACTTTATAGGGGAGAAGATGCGGCTTATGAGTTAGTAACACGATTAGAAAAGGACTGTGTTCGCTAAAGAATGATAATGAGAGAAACCAATAAACCGATGAACCTCTTAACAAAAGAAGAAGAAACAGAATTTGGGCAACCAAATAGCATCTGTCATATTTGTGGAGGGGAAATTACTGGAGGGGAAATTGATGGGGGCCCAAAGGTTAGAGACCATTGTCATCTCACCTGGAAATATAGAGGTCCGGCTCATGAAAGTTGTAATCTTCATTGTAAATCTCCCCATTTCATTCCAGTCTTTCTTTACAACAATGCACATTATGATACACATCTATTTATCAATGAACTTTCAAAGACATTTGGAGACATTTCAGCAATCCCTAACATGGACCAGAAATACATTTCTTTCACAAAAACAATCCGTACAAAAATAGGATTTGACTTTGAAAAAAATAAAGATAAATATGAAATGACTCACATCAGGTTTCTTGACTCATTTAAATTTATGGCATTTTCATTATCTACCTTGGCATCAAATATTAAAAACTTTCCAATTATTTCAGAGTATGTATCCAATCAAAAAGAAATTGAACCCTTATCACAAAAGGGGATATACCCGTATGATTACATGGATTCATTTGAAAGGTTTAAAGAAACACAACTTCCCTCAAATGAACATTTCAAATGAACGAGTTAAATAAAAGTCATATAACTGAAAAAGATTATACTCGAGCACAAAATATTTGGAAAACGTTTAACATAAAGACCCTTGGAGAGTATCATGATTTGATCTTAAAACCGACGTCCTACTACTGGCTGATGTCTTTGAAACCTTTAGAACAGTCTGTTATAATAAACAATCATATGGATTAGATCCTGCCCACTACTACACCGCTCCTGGATTGGCTTGGAGTGCTATGCTAAAAATGACGAAACAGAATTTGGAGTTAATCAGTGATGTAGATATACTTTTGATGATAGAAAAGGCTAAAAGAGGAGGAATATTACAAGTATGTTCTAAGAGATATGCATAAGCCAACAATAAGTATCTTCCTAATTATGATGATATGAAAGATAGTTCTTACCTGATGTATTATGGTGCTAATAATTTGAATGGATGGGCTATGTCTCAAGCTCTACCGTATGGAGGACTCAAATGGGTCGAAGAGAAAGATTATGAAAAGGATTTACAAAACATTATTACATCCTCACAAAAAGAATTGGATGATTCGAAAGTTGGTTATTATTTTGAGGTTGATTTTAAATATCTTGAAGAACTTCATAATAAACATAAAGATCTACCATATGCCCCTACTAAAGAATGCCCGAAAAAAAAATGGTTAAGTGATTATCAACTAACATTTAATAATAAAGGTAAACCAACAGAAAAATTACTTACTACATTATATGATAAAGAAAATTATGTTTTACACCTAAGGAACTTGAAGCAATATTTATCAGCAGGATTGATACTAAAGAGATTCATAGTTATACAGTTTAACCAAAGTCATTGGTTGAAGGAGTATATTGATTTTAACACTCAAAGGAGAACCGAAGCAAACACTGATTTTGAGAAAGACTTTTATATATTGATGAATAATTCTGTATTTGGAAAGACGATGGAAAATCTTAGAAATAGACAAAACACAAAACTTGTTACATCATGGAAACAAGCATCAAGATTAATTAATAAACCCAGTTTTCAAAGAGAAGTTGTGTTTTCAGAGATCTTTGTTGCTATCCATTGGCAAAAAGAGAGTATTGAAATGGATAAACCTATTTATATAGGAACGACGGTTCTTGATTTATCAAAATTACTAATGTATGATTATCTTTATAATAACTTGAAGAAGAAATATCAAGATAATGTTACTCTACTTTATATGGATACGGATTGTTTTATTTTGGCAATTAAGACGGAAGATGTTTATTCAGATATGCTTGAGGGTATTGACTCGTATGACACGAGTAATTATAAGTCGGATGATGAGTTGTTTTCCTCAAATAATAAAAAGGTTGGAAAGTTTAAGGATGAATTATGGGGAAAGGTAATGAGTGAATATGTAGGATTGATATCTAAGGCTTATGCTTATAAATATCTTAATAATAATATTGGAAGATGTGATAAGAAGTTAAAAGGAATAAAGAAAGGTGTTATCAAAGAAGAAATAGAGTTTGAATATTATTATAGTTGTTTCACTTTAAAGAAAGAGGAGTTTAGAAAAATGAACGCGAAAGAGCTTATAAACATCAATTATATACGGAGGAGGTGAACAAGAAAGAAAGCTCTTGGGGCTTTTGATGATAAAAGGTTTATTTTAGAAAATGGAAATAATTGTCTCCCTTATGGATATATTGTACCCGGTAAAAAATAAAATAATCCAATAATAAAATGAGTTATTGTATCAAGTGTAAAAATAAAACTAAATCGAAAAAGATCTCGTATGTTCGAAATAAAAATAATAGAGTTTGTGAAAAAGGAGAATGTTTAGAATGTGGTGCTAAAAAGTATCAATTCATCTCATCTAAAAAGGGGGGTGACATACAAAAATTTCTGTCAGGTAGTGGGTTTACAACAACGGGGATCCCGGGAGAGCTACACCTGCCAGGGTATTCTTTCTGTGGACCGGGAACAAACCTGGATAAAAGATTAGATGAGGATAACAATCCTAAACCCTGGTCTAAACCTAAAAACAGGGTTGATGAAGTGTGTCTAAAGCATGATATTGCTTGTGGTAATACCACTACATTAGAGGGAAAACACAAAGCCGACAGAGAAATGTTGTATAATTTGTCTCTGATACAAAATACAACATTGAGAGAGAAAGTTGATAGGTTTATCATGAAGAAAATTATATGTGCTAAATTGAGGTTTGGGCTTGGGTATCCAGGTGTTTCACCAGGGGCAAAGCCTTTAAAAAACTATTAAACTCTATCAATCGTGAAATCGATTCTAAGGATGATATTAAACCTGAGGAACAAATCATTTTAGCTAATGAGTTACATAAACCTATAATCACAAAGTTTAAACGAAGGAAGGTTTATTCCAAAGGTGTTGATTACATCTGGTCTGCCGATTTAATTGAACTAAATAATGATAAGGAATATAAGTATGCCCTAACCGTTATTGATTTGAGAAGTAGATTTGCATGGGTTGTTCCTTTGAAAAATAAAAGAGGTAATACTCTGATGTTAGCCTTCCAACAGATATTTAATAAAAGTAAAAGGAAACCAAAGAAGTTATGGACCGATGAGGGAACAGAGTTCTATAACAGCACATTTACGAAATTTCTTAAAGAGAATGGTATTACATTATACAGTACCTTTAATGAAGGAAAGGCAGTTGTTATTGAGCATTTTAATCGTACTTTGAAAGAGAGACTATATAAAAAATTCACACAACTTGGTTCTCAACAATGGGTATCGGAAATTCAGGATATTGTTGATAATTACAATAATGCGATACATTCATCGACAAAATCAAAATCATCAGAAACATTTACAAAATTAGAATATGAAAAGAAGATTAATTTGAGAAAACCAAAGTTTAAAATTGATGATGTTGTAAGAATATACAGATGGAAAAGCCATTTTGAGAAAGGTTATACAAAGAGATGGACTAATTAACTTTTTTAAATTGTTGATGTAGTGGATACAGTACCCTGGACTTAAAAGTTATATGATTTACATGGAGAAGAAATCTTGGGTTCATTTTATTCACAAGAATTACAAAAGACGCAATTAAGCAAATAAATTATTTAAACTTAAATATTGTTTAAAAAAATAATTGATTTGATTAAAGGATAATAAGCTATTTATAAGTAATGCTTTTTTATGCACGATCAAAACATTCAAACAAGTTTAAAGCTCTATTTGAATTATTGTATAATAACATGAATACCGTTTGTCTTACGATAACTACCGAAGGTTTACATCTTGAAAAGTATACGACGCAAAACATACTGATCAAAGTTATATTACCCCGCGATGGTTTCGAAGAATATTATTACAACCATATGGATATGCTTCCTATTGGACTTGAATTACACATCAAATAGTTTTTCAAATGTATCAAAAATAAAACAGACCTCGTTTTTAAAATGGAAACATCTTTTGAATTTATCATTGATGTAAAGTCGTTGGTTGATAATTCTAACACGTGGCTCGGGATTAATATAGAATCCGTTCAAAATATAATTCCCACAAATATTTAAACGTATCAAATGGTTCCAACCCCTATTTCAATGACAAGTTTTAATTCACTTTGTCGATCGTTTAAAGTGTCAACCATCGAAATAAAATGTAATAATAATACTCTTTATTTTATTTTTGAGATGGCACATATTTTTAAAAAGATTAATTCTTTCAGAAATTCAGAAATAAAGGAGGCAGATCTGCTAACTGATAAATTAGATTATCACGGTTATTTTATATCACGGAATGAAAATACTACCCTCAAACCGTTATTTTTATGTTGTAATAGCATTATAGGCATGGTAAAAAATTTTATTGATCCAATTGAAGAAGATTAATAATTTTTATATTTTATATTAAAATGGCAAGAAAACTACTTCAGGAGAATTATAATTTTTGTATTCAAGGATACTTACAAGAAAAAGGGGTAAAAATTTTTATTCTTTATGAATTGGAACACAGACAGGGAAATTTTGTAATTAAGGATTGGCCATATACAGATATTGTAAAACCCAAAAATAGACTTGGTTAAAATATTAAATAAAAATGAACTTATCAAAGTTATGAAATATAAAGCTCTTTTCAAAAATGTTAACAAATCCTATTGGTATCCTACTGTGAGAAAAATAATTATAAATACAAGAATAGCTCAAATTCCAGATGAATATACAGCAATACCCCGTTTTACGCCATTTCGACCTATGTCAAATCCGACTTTACGCCACTCTTCTAGAATAAATTTCAGTTCAGCGAACGTCATTATGTGCGACTTTACGTCACTCCTACATCATAATACCAACGCATACCAATACGAACGCATACCAACGAGCCAGCTGCTGATACAAGAGAAGGCGAAGTCTTTGTTCCAGGATCCTCTGAAGAAGTACCCGGAGTATAAGGACACAACCTTTGTTGCAAGCTCTGGATGGTTTGCATGCTTTAAACGGCGCTTCAGCTTGCACAACGTCAAGATTCAGGGTGAAGCTGCAGCTGCCGACACCGTAGCCGCTGAGGAATTTCCTGCCACATTGAAGAAGATAATTGAGGACGAGGGATTCTTGCCCGAGCAGATCTTCAACGTCGACGAAACGAACCTTTTTTGGAAGTGGATGCCCGACAGATCCTTTATCTCGAAGGAGGAGAAGACCATGCCAGGCCAGGCCACAAAGTCGCGAAGGAGCGGCTAACGCTAATGCTTGGGGGTAATTGCACCGGCGACTTCAAGCTGAAGCCGCTCTTGGTGTATCATGCGGCGAACCCCCGGGCACTTAAGAACATCCCGAAGGCGTCTCTTCCCGTCATTTGGATGAATACGTAATATGAAGGCATGGGTAACAGTCATAATTTTTGAAGAATGGTTCATCAATCATTTCACCCCGGCTGTCAAGAGCTATTGTCGAGAGAAGAAAATTCAATTTAAATTGCTGCTGATTTTGGACAATGCACCAGGCCATCCCACTAACCTCGGTGATTTTGACCCTAATGCGAAGGTGGTGTACTTGCCACCCAACACCACATCGCTCATCCAGCCTATGGACCAGGGTGTGATAGCGCTTTTTAAGCGCTACTATCTACGCCACACTCTTCGTCAGGCTGTCGATGCAACATCGGAAAAGGAAGGCATCAACATCCGGCAGTTTTGGAAAAACTATAACATCTACCAGGCATTGCTTAACATCAATGCTGCATGGTTATGGTGTTTGTCTTCATTTTAAGGCATTACGCCCGGTTTACGTCAAAAACCGAGTTACGTCACGGCTTATGGAACCAATTAATGACGTAGGCCGGAGTATTGCTGTATGTATAATGTTCTCTGGGGAGATGCTTTAAGGATAACAAGGGATGAGGAAGAGAGGGAGAAGGAGGAAAAGAAGAAAAAGGAGAGGGAGGAGAGGGAGAAGGAGGAGAAGGAGGAAAAGGAGAGGGAGGAACCGAAGAAGATGAAGGAGGAATTGGAGAAGATGAAGGAGGAATGGGAGAAGATGAAGGAGGAATTGGAGAAGATGAAGGAGGAATGGGAGAAGATGAAGGAGGAAAGGGTGAAAGAAGAGAGCGAGGAAATGGAGACGTTAGTGCTGACCAAGGGGGAAAGAGAGGAGTTAATGTGGAAAAGAATGATGGTGAAGATAAGGGAAAGGTACGCAAAGGCAAAAAGGGTTGAGGGAGAAACAAGGGAGGATTGGATAGCAAGGGCAGCAAAGGAGGGGGTAACGATAGTAGAGAAGGGGGTAGGGGAAGGAGTAGCAAGGGAAGAGGTGGAAACATGGGTAACAAAGGAAGAGGGGGAAAGGGCAGCAAGGATAGCAATCATGGCAGCAAGGGTAGCAAAGGAAGCATGGGTCAGGGTAACAAGGGCAGTAAGGGGAGGAAAGGAAGGGGTAACAAAGGAAGAGGAGGAAGTAGCAGCAACAATAGAAGGGGTGGTAAGGGCAGCAAGAGATGAGGAGCAGCAGGGGGGAGACTACATGGAAATAGATACAAAAATAGTTTGTAATATGTAAGGGGTGTGAGTTCCTATGTAGCGATGGATTGCATTGCCCATGGTAAGCCTGGGTTTTTGCGTACCCGCTGTAGGAATTCACATTCACAGACATTCACAAACAACAACAAATATTCGCAAGCTTGCAATATGTTGTTGGCTTTAAAAAAATTTTTAAACCATGTGGTTAAAAATATTGTTTTTATCATTATTTTAATTATTTGAGAAAAAATTGGAAAATCAAGAAAATTGTGAAAATCGTGAAAATAATTAATTAATTGGCAGTTCTGCCCCAAAAAAGAGGAAGTGCACCAGCTCTCTCATTTTCTATCTACTCACATGCACCAAATTAACACATGCGCCAAACCAACACATTCACCAAACTAACACATGCGCCAAACCAACACATTCACCAAACCAACACATGCGCCAAACCAACACATTCACCAAACTAACACATGCGCCAAACCAATACATTCACCAAACCAACACATTCGCCAAACCAACACATTCGTGAAACCAACACGTGCACCAAAACAACACAGTCACCAAACCAACACATGTGCCAAACCAACACATTCGCCAAACTAACACATGCGCCAAACCAACACATTCGCCAAACTAACACATGAGCCAAATCAACACATTCGCCAAACTAACACATGCGCCAAACCAACACATTCGCCAAACTAACACATGCGCCAAATCAACACATTCGCCAAACTAATACATGCACCAAACCAACACATTCGCAAGACCAACACATGTGCCAAAACAACACACTCACCAAACAAAGACACCCGTCAAACTAACACAAGCGCCAAACCAACACATTCGCAAAACTAACACATGTGCCAAACCAACACATTCGCCAAACTAACAAATGCGCCAAACCAACACATTCGCCAAACTAACACATGCGCCAAATCAACACATTCGCCAAACTAACACATGTGCCAAACCAACACATTCGCCAAACTAACACATGCGCCAAATCAACACATTCGCCAAACTAATACATGCACCAAACCAACACATTCGCAAGACCAACACATGTGCCAAAACAACACACTCACCAAACAAAGACACCCGTCAAACTAACACATGCGCCAAACCAACACATTCGCAAAACTAACACATGTGCCAAACCAACACATTCGCCGAACTAACACGTGCGCCAAACTAATACATGCGCCAAACCAACACATTCGCCAAACTAACACATGTGCCAAACCAACACATTCGCCGAACTAACACGTGCGCCAAACTAATACATGCGCCAAACCAACACATTCGCCAAACGAACACATTCGCCAAACGAACACATGTGCCAAACCAACACATGTGCCAAACCAACACATTCGCCAAACCAACACATCCGCCAAACTAACAAGCGCCAAACCAACACATTTGCCAAACTAACACATGTGCCAAACCAACTCATTCGCCAAACTAAAACATTCGCCAAACGAATACATGCGCCAATCCAACACATTCGCCAAACCAAAACATTCGCCAAACTAACACATGCGCCAAACCAACACATTTGCCAAACTAACACATGTACCAAACCAAATCATTCGCAAGACCAACACATGTGCCAAAACAACACACTCACCAAACAAAGACACCCGCCAAACTAACACAAGCGCCAAACCAACACATTCGCAAAACGAACACATGTGCCAAACCAACACATTCGCCGAACTAACATGTGCGCCAAACTAATACATGCGCCAAACCAACACATTCGCCAAACTAACACATTCGCCAAACTAACACATGTGCCAAACCAACACATTCGCCAAACTAACACATGCGACAAACCAACACATTCGCCAAACCAACACATTCGCCAAACCAATACATGCGCCAAACCAACACATTCGCTAAACTAACACATGCGCTAAACTAGCACATGCGCCAAACCAACACATTCACCAAACCAACACATTCGCCAAACGAATACATGCGCCAATCCAACACATTCGCCAAACCAACACATTCGCCAAACCAATACATGTGCCAAACCAACCCATGCGCCAAACTAACACATGCGCCAAACCAACACATTCGCCAAACTAACACAAGCGACAAACCAACACATTCGCCAAAGTAACACATGCGTCAAACGAACACATGCGCCAAACCAACACATTCACCAAACCAACACATTCACCAAACTAACACATGCACCAATCCAACACATTCGCCAAACCAACACATGTGCCAAACCAACACATTCGCAAAACTAACACATTTGCCAAATTAACACATGCGCCAAACCAACACATGCGCCAAACCAACACATGTGCCAAACCAACACATTCGCCAAACCAACACATGCGCCAAACCAACACATGCGCCAAACCAACACATGCGCCAAACCAACACATTCGCCAAACCAACACATTCGCCAAACCAACACATTCGCCAAACCAACACATTCGCCAAACCAACACATTCGCCAAACTAACACATGCGCCAAACCAATATATTCGCCAAACAACATATGTGCCAAACTAACACATGGGCCAAACCAACACATTCGCCAAAACAACACATTCGCCAAACTAACACATGCGCCAAACTAACACAAGCGCCAAATCAACACATTCGCCAAACTAACACATGCGCCTAACCAACACATCCGCCAAACTAACACAAGCGACAAACCAACACATTTGCCAAACTAACACATGTGCCAAACCATAAATAGCAAGTTCAATCTCTCCGGTCGTAGCCAATGCTTACCAGACCAGAATAAATGAGTGACACTCTTCTGTATTCCGTTGACTAATCCAGCGGGTGGTTGCAGAGCCAAAGAGCCTTGTGCCACAGAATGGAGGTAACCAGGTTGTTTATGACCAATACTCTGCCACGGTAAGACAATTGGCAGAGTAGGCCTTTCCATCTTATTAAAAGCAGTTCAATGCGTTCAGGCAAACCTTCCCAGTTATGCCTGATGAAATCTCTAGGACCAAGAAAAACTCCCAAAAACTTCATCCCATCTCTTCTCCAAGCGATATTTGCGGGGAGAGCCAGAGGTGAGGGGGGAGGTGGGGAGAATGGGGGGAAAAAGGGGTGTGTAAGGGATTCAAGACAAAGTGCCTCAGTCTTTTTCCAATTGATTTTTCTGACGAGGCTCTGCTAAAAAGTGCTAAAGCATGCATCATCTTAGCAATGTCATCAGAGTTTTTGATACAAACACATACAGTCACGTGAAACAGTAAGTATGCCCCATGTAAAGATTTGACTTTTTCAACATATTTCAACATACAGCTATTTGATGTTCATTTCAACAATATTGATAGATAAAGGTGATATAATATAACAAATATCATGAAACATTTACATTTTGTAGTCCATTGTATAATTTAAATAAACATAAATGCAAATTTCGCATGAGGAAAAAGTAAGTACACCCCGACATTTATCACTACTTCAAATACCTAAAATTAGAATCAGGTGCACCAGCTCAGGTGCAAATGATTAGAACATCGTTAGAGAGGATCTTGGAGGAACCTGTCTTATTTAAACCTCAGACATTTAGTTTGGTTTGCTCTTTGTTGTTGAAGTGTGCGGCATCACCATGCCTAGATCAAAAGAGCTCTCTGAGGCCTTCAGAAAGAAGGTTCTAGATGCCTACGAGTCTGGGAATGGATTTAAAAAGATCTCCAAACAATTTGAAATCAATCATTCGACTGTCGGGAAGATCATCTACAAGTGAAGAAGATTCCAAACAACTGCCAACTTGTTCAGGCCAGGCCGCCCCAGCAAGTTCAGCCCGAGAGCAGACCGCAAGATGCTGAAAGAAGTCTCTAAGAACCCCAGAATGTCATCACGGGACCTACAGGTAGCTCTTGCCACTGTTGTTGTCAAAGTGCACGAGTCTACCATTAGAAAGAGGCTGCACAAATTTGAACTACATGGGAGGTGTGCCAGGAGGAAACCTTTGCTGTCCAGAAAGAACATCAGGGCAAGACTAAAGTTTGCCAATGAACACCTAGGCAAAGACCAGCACTTCTGGAACAATGTGCTCTGGACAGATGAGTCAAAGGTAGAGCTATTTGACCACAGTACCAGAATACATGTTTGGCAAAAACCAAAGACAGCATTTGACCACAAGAACATGATACCAACTGTAAAGCATGGTGGTGGAAATATTATTCTTTGGGGCAGCTTTGCTGCATCAGGGCCTGGGCAGCTCACCATCATAGAATCCACTATGAATTCTTAATTGTACCAGAGGGTGCTTGAGGATAATGTGAGGCCATCTGTCAGGGAGTTGAAGTTCAACCGAAGGTGGACCTTGCAACATGACAATGACCCTAAACATACCAGCAAATCTACCAAGGAATGGCTGAAAAGAAAGAAATGGAGGGTTCTGGAATGGCCAAGTCAAAGCCCGGATCTAAATCCCATCGAGATGTTGTGGGGGGATTTGAAACGAGCTGTGCATGCAAGAATCCCCTCAAACATCGCACAGCTGAAAGAATTCTGCATGGAGGAGTGGGCAAAAATTTCTTCCAGTCGATGTCAGAGACTGGTAGACAGTTATAAGAAACGCCTACTTGAGGTTGTTTCTGCCAAAGGGGGCAATACCACCTATTAGAGCCAAGGGTGTACTTACTTTTTCCACAGAAGGAAATGGCATCTCTGTTAATTTTTTGTTGAATAAATTATTGCAAAGTCAAATTTACATTGTTTTTTGTTCAATTAGATCACCTTTATCTATAGATACTGTTTAAATGAAGATCAAATATTGATATATCCACATATGTTAAAAAGATTTTTTTAAACATTTCATGGGGTGTACTTACTTTTTCCACATGCAAAATTTGCATTTGTGTTTATTTAAATTATACAATGGAATACAAAATGTAAATGTTTCATGATATTTGTTATATAATATCACCTTTATCTATCAATATTGTTGAAATGAAGATCAAATAGCTGTATGTTGAAATATGTTGAAAAAGTCAAAACTTTACATGGGGTGTACTTACTTTTTCACATGACTGTATATCATCAGCGTATGTAATGGTCTTTATAGTGTGGTTTACAGTGAAACAAGACAAAGACTTACGAAGAGTGTTTAAGAGAGGATCAAGGGATAGGGTGTATAAAGCACGTGAAAGTAGGCAGCCCTGCCTAACACCTCTTTTAATACAAAAGGGGGCACAAGCTCATTATTTATGTTTAGCAGTGCAGATATGTTTAAATAACACATATGTATACATGATAAAATAAAAGGTCCAAAACCAAGTCTATTTAAGACTTCAGACAAGTATTCATGAGAAACATAATCAAAAGCCTTCTCCTGATCTAGGAAAACAAGGCCAACACTTTCATGATGGATATCACAAACATCAATCAAATCACGAATAACATAAATATTGTCATGGATATTATGACCAGGAACACAATAACTTTGGTCCATGTTTACAATGTCCTTTAGGAAGGGTGAAAAACGCTAGGCAATAGCTTTGGAAAAGATCTTGTAATCAGTACATAGTAATGATACTGGCCTCCACTGGGAAATGAGTAAAGGGCCGCCTTTCTTGAGAAGCATGGTAAGTACTGTTCTTCTGCAGATCAACGGAAGTTCATTCTTTTCAAGGCTTTCCTGGAAGACAGAGCAGTTCAAGGCCAATTAGGTCCCAGAAAGATTCAAAAAATTATGTCGGTAAACCATCAATGCCAGGTGATTTTCCTTTGCCAAGGCTCTTTAATGTGATGGAGAGTTCCTCAAGTGTGAGTGGTTTCTCCAGGCTCTGCCTTGCTCTGGGGTTAAGGTGGAAACACCATCAAACAAGTGAGAGACACCATTTAAATCAACTTCCTTTGTTTTGTAAAGGTTGAAGAAAAAGAGCCTAGCTTCCCTCTTGATTCCTTTAGGGTGAGTGATGACAGAATTGTCAGGGCATTTTAGAGCAGTAATTTGGGGGTGAGGAACCTTAGATTCAAAATCAAAGAAGTATCGGGTTGGCGTGTCCAAAAGGTTGAGCTGCTGAAACCGTAATCTTGTTAATGCCCCTTGGGTTTGATTCTCAATTATTGTATTAAGGAAAGCTTTCTTTTCCGTCAGTCTTAGTTCTTGTTGGGGGGAAGAGTGAGTTTTTTAATTTGTTTGAATTTGTAGAATTTGCCTTTCTAAACTAGCCATTATTCTACGTTCTTCTTGTGTTCTTAAGAAACAAAATTGTTGGCAAAATCGTCAACATTGGGTCTTTATATTGTCCAACCACAAACGCTGATCTATAAACTTGTGTTTTTGATTTAATAAAACAGTCCATACATCTTCAAAAGCAGCCCGAAAGGAGGGGTTTTCTAAGATGGGGACATTAAGTTTCCAGAAAGAATGGGGATTCTAAGACAGATGTGAGTGGTAATTCACAGTAATTAAATGGTGATCTGAAAAACCAGATGGTAAACTTCCAGTGGTAGGGGAGAGATTGAAAAATGGTGAATTTATTTATATAGATCCGGTCAAGCCTAGCTAGGGATACTTGGTTGTTTGTCATCTTGCTCCAGGTAAATTAAATTGATGCGTCGTGGGATTTTGTTGAGGCCAAAGATCCTGAAGCTTAAAATCCCTTATTATCTCTGCTAATAATTTAGCTCAGGGGTTCCCAACCTGTGGGTCGCAACCCCTCAGGGGGTCGTGGAGGGTGGGCTGGGGGGTCGAGAAGCCTTGGGAGAACCTGGTAGCCTTGGGAGAAGGGAACATTACCAAAACTTTCATTTCGCTGATACCTAGAATACACAACATAATGCTGTGCCAGTGGAGTTGGCTATAGTTTTCACTCGCTCTTTTCGATGTGTTGCGGATATGAGATGCACATAGTCTATTTCCGGGTTTTTGTATTTACAGATCTGAAGCAATGGCTAAAAGGCGCAAATACTCGGAAGACTACCTCAACATTGGCTTCACCACAGTACTCGCCAACGGCGTCGAGAAACCACAATGCGTCTTGTGCCATGTTGTCCTGAGTGCGGAGTCGATGAAACCTTCGAAACTAAAGCGTCACCTAGAGACGAAGCATCAGGAATACGCAGAGAAGGATTTGGAGTTCTTCAAACGCCATGAGCTTCTTCTCAAACGCCAAAAGCTCGATGCTAGTGGGTCTTTTCAGCAACATAGTGCAGCAGCAGTGGAGGCCTCATATGAAGTTATGTTGGAAATTGCCGAACACAAAAAGCCTCACACCATTGGAGAGACACTTATCAAACCCTGCATGTTGAAGATGGTGAAGCTCGTTCTCGGGGAAGCCAGCACGAAGAAGATGCAGCAAGTATCTTTGTCGAATAATACTCTTCAGAGGCGTATTTCTCATATGTCTATGGATGTGAAAGAGCAGGTTTTGTATGTAATCAAAGATTCTCCGTTGTTCTCCTTTCAACTCGACGAATCAACGGATGTGAGTTCATGTTCTCAGTTGCTTGTCTTCGTGAGGTACATTCATTCAGACGACATCAAAGAAGAATTCCTCTTCTGTAGTGCACTTGAAACCACTACAAAAGCTGTTGACATCATGGAAAAGGTCTCTACCTTTTTTCATACCGAAGGTCTGCAATGGGGAAACATGTGCGGGGTTTGTACGGCCGGAGCACCAGCTATGCTAGGATCGAAGTCAGGAAAATTTGAAAAATTGATGAATTAATGATTGTTTTCTCTTTCTTCCCTTTTCCTTCTCAGAAAAAAATTGTAAAACTGAAACGGCTGATAGCAGGGGGGGCCACGTGTGTTTCGGGGTTTTGAGAAAGGGGTCGCGAGTACAAAAAGGTTGGGAACCACTGATTTATCTGGTCCGGGATGGGGTTCCGCACCGTTCCTGTCTAGGTTTGGTTGCAGAGTGCAGTTAAAATCACCTGCCATTATAATACACCTGTGCAGGTCTATTTGCCTCATATAAGGCCCTAATCTAGCATAGAAGCATTGCCGCTCCGTGCTATTTGAAGGGGCCGAAACGTTCAACAAAGTAAAATTTATGTTATTAATAACAAATTCTAGGGAGGCTAAGTGCCCTGGGATTATATTTTAAAGGAAAGTTTTGATGGACGGAAATGGGGGTTCAAAAGAAAAGCCACTCCTGCAGTTCATGAATTGGAATCGCTAAAAAAATTGGTCGTTTTCATCATCCGGTTCCATTCTGCATGGAATGCTGGAGTAGTGTGGGTCTCTTGTAAGAAAAGTACGTCTATTTTTTTCTGTAGTGCAAGGTTCACCACTTGGAGTTTGCGCAACTGACTCGCGCCACCATTTATATTTAAGCTTCCAAAACTCATTTTTTTAGTTTATCTTTTGCTCTCACAATGTACTTTTTTAACCTACTACATTGGGCTTCTGTGAAATGGTGGCCACTAGGCCATCAGATGATGTTCCTTGCCGTGTCGATAAACCCGTGCAGGTCAGAAGTGATCTTTAATGTCTACGTGTCTCTTTCTAAAAGTGTGATTCAGGAATTTCAATATTTGGGTTGGTGAGACATTGGATTCATTTGTTGTAGGGAACTCCTCAATTTCGTAAGATTCCTCCTCAGACATGGCGGTACCACTGTCCGGGAAACTTTCAATTACTGGTTCTTGGGGCTCTGAGGTAACTTGTGGTGTGCAGGTGTCATTCTGCTCCATATTAATAGGAGCAGGAGTGAGTAGTGGAATTAAAGGAACCTCCGGTAGTGAGGGGTGGGTGGGGAAACCGTAAGAGGTTTAAAAGTTTGAGATTCTCTGTCAGTTTTACCAGTGTGCTCAGGCATGTTATGTAAAACAGCCGGCACAGGTATGGTTGGGGTTGGAATATTTTCATTGTGCTCAGAAATCGGGGGGCACTGTAGGTATGGTCGGGTTTTCTGCTATCGGGTTTCCTCCTATTTTTCCGGTCGGGTCTTGATGCACTTCGGCATCATTCACAGGTGGACACGGAACTGCTTCACTTTTCCCTTCTTTTTTTTTTTTTTTTTTTTTTTGTATACAAGATCGAGGCTCGTGAAAGAGCTAACATTAATCACACAAAAAAACAAACCGACACACAAAACACAAAAAACAAGGGGAGCGGCAGACAAGATGGGGAGAGAGGGGGAAGGACACAAAAGAGAGGGGGATGAGGGGGAAGGACACAAACACAACATTTGAGAGCAGGGACATCGGGAGGACTTGGGGGGAGGTGGGAGAGGAATAAAACATATGAACACTGCAAGGACTCTGGGGTGAATTACCGGGGGTAGAAAAGATCAAGGTTTTCGATGGGGGAAGATAAGAGATGGTGGTGAACAGCTGTTTTAAAGACCTGGAGGGAGGAGTGGGATTGAAGGGAGTGGGGGAGTTTGTTCCAGAGGCGGGCCCCCAGCTGGAGAAAGAAGGACCTGCGAGCGCTGAAACAGATGCGCCTGAGTTTGGAGAGGCCTGAGAAAGACCCGCCTGAGAAAGAACGTCACCTCTGAGCGCTGCGACGAGACCTCCCCGCATCTCTGGACCGAACCGTGTTGATCCTGCCCCGAGCCCAGGTGCACCTGGAGCCATCGCTACCTTGCCTTTCCTAGCCATCAATCCCCGTGTGAGTCAGCTTTGTCCCGTTTATCTGTCGTCTGTTGGGAATAATATAAGATTGTGTCTAAGTGCTTGTCTTTCTATGTTGTACCTCTCGTCCCTGTAATCTGACCTTCCGTAACGAATATAATCTCCTCCGGAGGTCTTGAGAACCGTATCCCTGGTGTCGTCATTTTATAACCCAGCCGGGTGTCTTCTTTTTCTTATTGAGCCAGCGTAACGCGACTTCGTCAACGTCGAGTATAGTCGGGTAATTTGTGCGGACACGACGGCCATTCCGCTCGGCCCACTTTAACATCAAAGTCGTGTCTGTAACAATTTGACCAACCTGCCTGCGGTGAGTGAGTGAAAGGCCCTCGGTGTTGACTACATCGCAGGAGATTCCAATGATTCTGAAAGCTTTGGCCTCAACAGCATGAAGCCGAGCAAGGTGTGAGGCAGGAGCACCAGCCCAGAGGGGGGAACAGTATTCCATTGAGCTGCGGATGAAAGCCTTGTATGTGGTGAGGAGCTCAGGTGTGCCAAGGAAGGAATTCGCACGACGGAGGATGCCCAGTCGGCGACTGGCTTTGGAGGCCAGCTTGGAAATGTGGTTTTCCCAAGAAAGATCATGGCAGATAGTGAGACCCAAAAGCTTGAGCGACAGAACTTCTTGGAGAGGATTGTTGAGAAAGTAGATGGGAGGGTTGTCCAGTCGGTCCTTTCAGAGAGACATTGTAAGAGTGTGAGATTTGTCAGGATTGAAAGACATGTTCCACTTGTTTGACCAGTCTGTGATTTTGTCCAGGTCTGCAGAGAGTGAGGAGGCTGCAGACTGCCGATCTGAAGGATGAGGAATGGAGCGACAGAGAGTAGAGTCGTCAGCAAAGAGATAGAGAGGATTTTCAAGAGAGTCAGACAGATCATTGATGAAGACCAGAAAAAGCACAGGGCCCAGAACACTACCTTGGGGAACTCCAGCCTGAACAGGAAGAGGAGATGAGAGAAACCCATTCAGGGCCACACGTTGACTACGACCAGAGAGGAAGTCCGCCAGCCATGCGTGGAGATTTCCATGGATACCAAAGGAGGAGAGTTTGGTGAGCAGAGCAGGGTGCCAGACCGTATCGAAGGCACGTGAAATGTCAAGGGAGACAGCTCTAATTTCCTGTTTGGCGTTGAGGACCTCCATCCATTGTTGAGAAAGCAGAAGCAGCATGTCCAGAGTAGAGTGACCAGGTCTGAAACCAAATTGATGATCAGAGATCAAGCCATTGGAGAAGAGGAAAGATTTAATATCTGAAGCAATGATGAATTCCATGACTTTGCTGATAATTGGGAGAAGGCTGATTGGTCTGTAGTTGCTGGGATCTGTTTTTGCACCTTTTTTGTGCAAACCGGTGATGTTGGCTGATTTCCAAGCAGATGGCAGATGACCTTGAGCAAAAGAGAGGGTGAAGAGAACAGAAAGAGGGAGTGAAAGAGCAGAAGAACATGATTTTAGGACCCGTGGGCTGATGCCGTCAGGACCAGTTGCAGAATCAGAGTCGAGGGTTGACAGAAACTTTTCCACCTTATCAGGAGGCAAGGACACAGAGTCCAGGAGCAGCTGGGTACGACTGGGTACGGTGGGTACAGAGAGGGATGGGTTTGGGACACAAGATTTAGAGGCAAACACAGAGTTGAGGCATTCAGCTTTTTCACGTGCGGAGTCAGCCGTTAAGCCGTTTGAGGTGAGGGAGGGGATGGAGGGGGAACAAACACCAGAAACAGATTTGACCAGACGCCACCAGGATTTGGAAGAGGGAGACAGATAAGAGAGTTCGGTCTTGAGAATGGTGAGATATTGTTTCCTGGCTCTCCTGAGGGTGGACACACACTTGTTTCGGGCTTTGTGAAAGGAAATGAGATTTCCTTCCGTTGGATTTGTTTTCCAGGAGACGAAAGCAAGTTGTTTCAGGGCAACAGCCTCACCACAAGATTCCGTGTACCATGGACGGGAGGAAGGGTATGACAACTGAAGACGAGATGGTATAAATCTGTGCATGAGAGAGAGCAATTTACTTTGAAAGAATTCCCAGGATGAGTTGATGTCAGAGGCGGTAGAGATGGGAGACCAGTCCAGATGATTGATGGCTGCTTGAAGACCGTGCCAGTTGGCCTGAGTGAAATGCCAGACTCGTCGACGCTGAGGAGGCTCTCTGAGAATGGTCAGAGAGATGTCCACTTTGACAAGCACATGATCAGATGAGCCGATTGGAGCAGAAGAAGAGCAGCAGACATTTTCAGGGAAGTTTGTCATAACCAAATCCAGAAGAGAAGATGCTCCGTTGACTGAGATCCGGGTCGGGAAATTGACAGATTGTGTCAGTCCCAGTGAGTCGCAGAAGTCCTTTGCTGAAGAGCCATGGCTGGTGAGAGAGGTACCCACACCCAGCCAACTGGCATGGTGACAATTGAAATCACCACATATGAGGAAGAGAGAGTTGGGATGGGTAGATAGAAGTTGGTCCATATTATCAGACAGTGAGATGTAGATGGAGTCATCGCTGTTTGGTGGACGGTACAACACACATATGAACAAAAGGTGGGAGCGAAGGGGAAGCCATAGCCAAAGGTATTCCTGGGGGTGAGGTGGAGAGAGGGCAGTGGAGGGCGAGTGAGGAAGAGAGTTTTTTATAAAGATAGCAACCCCACCTCCAGGACGAGGCTCAGGTCTATCATACCGGAGGAGGGAGTAACCTGGGAGAGATACCAAGGCATCAGAGACATCATGAAGGAGGAAAGTTTCTGTTAAGCAGATCACATCTGGTTTGTCAGAAGCAACCTGTATGGAGAGGTTAGTCAAGTTTGAGCGAAGGCCCCGGATGTTTGAGGTCCATACCGTTAATGAAGAGGAAGGGGGAGCATCGGGTCCAGAACAGGGGGGGGAGGGGTAGGGTAAGATGTGGAAGAGGAGGAAGAGGTAGGGAGAGCTGTTGAAGGTGTGTCAGAGATTTCAGAGATTTCAGAATAGCTTGGAGGAAGGGAAGAATGGGGCGGACAAAAGGTTTGATGGAGATTGGGTGAGGCACAGTGAGGTGTTATTTGAGGAGGGGGAAGAGCGAGGCAGAAGGTTTGGGGAGATGAAGGTGAAAGTTGGAAGGGGGAAGAAGCAGGGAGGATGCTTTGAGGAGGAGGGGTGAGAGGGGAGTCGAGGAGGGGAGGAGCGAGGGAGAGTCTCGGAGGGGAGGGGTGTGGGGGGAGTTTAGGAGGGAGGGGAGGGAAGGGGCAAGGGGGGAGATTTGAAAGGGATGGGTGATGGGGAGGATTTGGAGGGGAGGGGTGAGATTGGATTTTGAAAAGTGTACGATTCATGGGAAACGAACATTTTTTGCAAATTGAGTTCGAGACCTTCGAGTCAAAAATCCGTTTGAGGACACTGAAGGAGGGGTGGAGTTCTGGATAGTTTAGGGAATTTAGAAAGGAGGAACTGTAAGAGATGGTATTATATATATTTTTTGGAATGAATAGATTTGGTGAGCAAGACGAAAGCATCCTTTTGTAGGAAAAGAAGAAAAGGGTGTTATAATATATGAGAGAAAATAGTTGTTCAGGGGAGAGATTATACATTTCTAACCGCATGATCACGAACGAAGAACGAACGAACAAAAAGAACAACAAATAAACGAATAAGACCTGGGAAGGAAATATTTTTTGGGTTTTTTTTTTTTTTTGTGAGTACAGATATTAAACAAGGAGGTACGGGGTGAACGACTGGTACGAAACAGAGAACGAAAATAATTTCAGCGCATTCGACGAATCGCTGAGAGAAAAACGAAACCATAAGGTCGGAGACGGTACGGTAGTCTAAGCCTACGAGTACTAGGCCGCAGAATACTCGATACCATTAACCGACGATTGTGTATACATGTACGAAAAATTAGCACCGAACAATTTTCCAAAAGATACGCTTTAGGTACACACACCGAAAGATAGATACAGTCTCGACAAAAACACGATTGTGATAGATCACTTAGCTTCGAGAGTGTGAGCGCATGGAGCAGCTTCGAAAAGACGTGACCTCGCCGTCCCGTGACGCCGTGATTCCCCTTGAGGAGGAAAAGACTAAAGACGTGACCTCGCCGTGATTCCCCTTGAGGAGGAATATAATTTTCCTCCATTGCATTGTGGGGGAAAGTCTCGGGTAAGGGCTGGGGATCTACATTCTCATGTGCGAGCAGTTCGTACCGGTTGCTGGTAGTAGTTTGGTCGGACAGGGGCATTCCGAAGTGTCTGACTCAAGAACTACCACCTTTTCTTCACGAGGTGTAAATTAATTCTGAGGTGTTTTTCTCTTCTTTAATGAGGAAACAAGTGTAAACCCATACGAGATGTTCATATTATCAGGGGTCGTTTAATTTGGTACGATATCATCTGAGACAGTAGTTGGGGTAGTTTGTTCGTCAGTGTTGAGAGGTAGAGGGGGATCTGAGACAGCAGTTGGGGTAGTTTGTCCGTCAGTGTTGAGAGGTAGAGGGGGATCTGAGACAGTAGTTGGGGTAGTTTCTTCATCAGTGTTAAAAGGTAGAGGGGAATCTGAGACAGTAGTTGGGGTAGTTTGTCCGTCAGTGTCAAGAGGTATAGGGGGCACAGTATTGGCCGGAGAGCACGTCTGCTCGGTCACAGTGGGTGCAATTTGGGGACGGAAGCATTTTAAATGTCTGAACTTTCCACAAGTGAAACATTTTAATATCTCGGTTGACGCATATACTTGGTAGTCGTGATCTTTTATTCGGAATTTAAATACCAAGTTTAATACTTTATCCACGTTGGATGTGGGAAGTACAATCACAATGTATGCCTGGCGTCGGAAAGACATGATGTGCTCCGCCTGTTCACTCCGACAGCCCAGCGGCGACATCTTGATCTGGGACATGACGGTGCCATAGCGCGATAGTTCCGCTAAACAGCGCCTCATTTTTTTAGAAACGGAGGGACGTTGGATAGGTGTATTTTAACAGCTGGGGGGGGGGAGGGGGGAGGGTGGGTGGGTGGGTGAGGAGAACGGGCAGAGGAAGGGGAGATCGGGCACGGGCGGGGAGGTGGGGGGAGGAAAATGGGCGGGGAGGATGAGGGTTGTGGTACCGGGTTTGATGAAAATGGAGTGGTGGGGCCAGACAGAGAATAGACAATGTGAAGATAAACAAAAATGGAAGAGAAAAGATGAAAACAACGAGAAAAAGGGGGTAGAAAGATCGAAGGTCGAAGCAGCTCGCACCTCAGCACACATGCACAGCCGCCATCTTGCCACACCCAACACACAAACGGACAGCAGGGGGCGAGGGGGGAGAGGGGTAGAGGAAGAGGGAGAGAGAGAGAGCGGGAGAGAACGCTTCACAAGAGAGAGAGGCAGAGAGAGAGAGAGAGAGAGAGAGAGAGAGAGAGAGAGAGAGCTGTGCTGTATTAGAGGGGGGAGAGAGGGGTAAAGGTAGAGGGAGAGAGAGAGAGAGAGCGGGAGAGAGAGAGAGAGCGGGAGAGAGCGAGGGAGGCAGAGAGAGAGCGAGGGAGGCAGAGAGAGTGAGGGGGGGGGGGGGGTGGAGAGAGAGAGAGAGAGAGAGAGAATTTGAATTTGCAACACCATTTATTTCACAAAAACAAACCAGGTCAAGTCAAATTTTACAGGAGAGAAAAAATAGAAAGAAACAACACAGTTCTTAATGTAAATATTAAAAAAGAAAGACCAAATTCGATTCATTCACAACACATAAGGGTTCATTAATATAGTCAGGTTCACTATGTTAACAAATATAATTTCGTTCAAAATTTTGGTAGATTAGCAAAACTATACATTTTTGGTATATTCAGAGCATGAGGAATCCAAAAATTAATGTTTACATTTGCGTAGACACCTTTGCGAAAATGACACTCAGGACAGTGATGAAGATCGTCAGGTTCACTATGTTAACAAATATAATTTCTTTCAAAATTTTGGGATTAGCAAACCTGTACATTTTTGGAATATTCAGAGCATGGAGAATCTGAAAATCAATGTTGGCATTTGCACAGACACCTGCATGGCCGCCATTTTGGATTTTGAAATGGCCGCCATAAAATACATATTTTGCGCGATCTCGGCTTCTAGTCAACCTAAAGACTTAATTAAATATGCTAATCCTATGTTTTCTGGGTCAAGGAATCCAATAAAGGCCTCAAAATAGTGCTCAGGATTATAGAAAAGCAACAAACAAAGGTAATTGAAAACCATTGTCTTTATATTTGTGATATAACTGTATTACATAATACATGATATTGCAAGTCCTTTGAAGTTATAGGTTGTTATAGGAAGTTATAGGTAGTATCAGATTGAACTATAAGTCCTATACACAGGATCTACGAGGTCTATACCGTTCAGGAATATGCTTTTACAGATCTTCATCACTGTCCTGAGTGTCATTTTCGCAAAGGTGTCTACGCAAATGTAAACATTAATTTTTGGATTCCTCATGCTCTGAATATTCCAAAAATGTATAGTTTTGCTAATCTACCAAAATTCTGAACGAAAAAACAGTGAACCTGACTAATACACCATTTGCACTCAAAGAGTTTGACATTTTCATTCGCCACATAATAATCAAACTCCAACCTTATTCTTGCAGACACCAGCCCTTTAAACATAGGAACAACATCAAATCCATGCCCATTATCAATTTTAATTTTCCTTGATTTATATATTGCATATTTTGCTATAGCAACTAAGAAGTTTAGGAGAACATCAGAGTCCTTGCAGGAGGGTCTGAAAGGTACACCAAAAATAAAAGAATGTGAAGTGAAAGGAAAAGACAGCTGATCAAAAAGGTGTGTGAGAATCGAGAAAAGAGGTATTAGTCTTTCGCATTTCACATAGGCATGAAAGAGATCCTCCTTCTGTTCACAGAAGGGGCATGCTACCAGTACTGAGCTATCAAGGTGATGAACAAAGGTGTTCGTAGGGAGAGCCCAATGTGCTAATCTCCACTGGATATCTGCTAGGAACCCGTAAATAGGTAGTTTGTACATATTAGGCCACAGTGTCGTGGCAGGAGACCCTGGCCCTAACCTTTCTGACCACAAGGCCACTCGTGCCACTCCGGAGAAGGGTGATGCTTGGTTTTCTCGAAGGAGCTTGTGAATACCCGCCTTTGTTACCAAATGAAAAGGAGATACAAGTTCACCATTCGACTGGAGAGCTGGGAGCACCTTAATTTCAGGGAAGGACAGCCAAAAATCCTCGACATTGTTTATACCTTCCCAGCCAATATTTAACTCCTTAAACTTCCTCTTGACGATGCGTATAATTTGGCTGACAACATTCACAGATCTTAAACCAAGAATGGTCGCCACCCTGCCAGCAGACATCCATTTCCTCAGGTCACACGAAACCCGTTAGACGTACGTATCCAGACGTATCCCTCAGGTCACAAACTTTGCCAATTCCTCCTTGAGTAAATTTCCTAATCAAAGTCGGACTATGAGGAATGCATGGAAAAAACCATTATAGAAAATAGGTTCTTGGATAAACATCCGGCAATTATAAGCCTCAAGGCAACGATGAACCCCAAAACATTTCCAAACTTTCAGCAAACCCTGATTTAAAAAATTGGGATTGAAACTAAGCTGACACGGTCAAGGTTCACCAGGAACAGGTGCCTATCATAACACAGGCCTCCCGCTTGTTGCAGCAAAAAAAACGCAAATGGGCGCCAGGGCAGCTCTTCAGCATACAACAGACGTTGCACAGACTGTAGGTGAAAAGCCATAAGCCGGGTGGACACATCCACAATTCCATGTCCACCCTCCTTCCGAGGATGGTACAGTATTTGCGGCCGAAGCCAGTGGTATCCATTCCAAAATAAATTAATCAAGACCCGCTGGATGGCTGGCATCAACTCCTTGGGTGGCTGCAAGGCAATTAGTTTATGCCATAACCTTGCTGCTATCAAGTTATTTATAACAAGAGTGCGGCCTTTATAAGAAAGAGATCACAGCAGTCCTTCCCAGCGTTTCAACCGGTGTGTAATTTGTTCAATCATTCCTTCCCAGTTCTTCATTTCTACTTCCTGGTTGCCGAGATAGACACCAAGATATTTGACCCCATCTGTTTTCCACTCTAAATTATGTGGGTGACGGTGGCAGTGTTAAAGAAAGGTTATCTGAACCGCACCATAAGGCTACACTCTTGCCCCAATTTACTTTGGCGGAAGAGGCCGCAGAGTAATCTTTAAGGCAACGCTGCACTGCAGCAACACTACTTGGGCCTTTAATCAGAACACATACATCATCAGCATAAGCTGTGACCACAAATCCTGAACCAAAAACGGCTCCCACATCCTGAGTTATTCGCTGCCTCATGGATGCTAAGAGTGGTTCAAGTGCAATTATATACAGAAGTCCAGAAAGGGGACAACCTTGACGGAACCCCATCGGAAAGGAAAAGGGGGACATAAACTGTTGTTTACTTTCATCATGCAGAAGGTGTTAGTGTATAACAGCTTGACATAGGAAATGAAAGTTTCGCCAAAACCAATCCGCTCCAGAACAGAAAACAAATATGTGTGATCAACTCGATCAAAAGCCTTTGTTTGGGCAAGAAACAACAACCCAAAACTGGCACGCAAGTACTTATTACAAGAAATAATATCCCTTATCAAAAACATATTGTCATAAATTGACCTTCCTGGTACAAGTAGGTCTGGTCAGGGTGCACAATAGAACTGATCACAGTTCCCAAACGGTTTGCTTAAACCTTCGACAAAATCTTGTAATCTGCACACAGCAACGAGACAGGCTGCCAGTTCTCAACTAGTTGAGTGTCCCCAGCCTTTGGCAACAGGCACATGACTGCTCTTCTGCAGGACAGGGGAAG
The DNA here is from genome assembly GCF_964187855.1 of Myxine glutinosa. NCBI lineage: Eukaryota > Metazoa > Chordata > Myxini > Myxiniformes > Myxinidae > Myxine > Myxine glutinosa. The sequence goes on from NC_136262.1 coordinate 84,711,989, forward strand.
CTCTCCAACATGAAGGCATTCATCAAATATCTCAAGCAGGTCAGGTCCCACAAGGTTCCAAAAAGTCTTATAGAACTCTCTGGGCAAACCATCAATCCCAGAGGCTTTACCATCCTTCAAGCTCCGCATAGCAGTTTCAAGTTCAGCAGCCGAAACTGACACGTTCAATGTGCGTTGCTGGTCCTCCTCAAGTCTCGGAGGCCCAGTAGTCAGCTCCTGCAAGGTCTCATTACTTATGCTCTGGGGGGAGTACAAGATGTATAAAAACCCTTCAAAACAGACTTAATCTCCTGTTGGGAGGTCACTATTGACCCAATAGCAGCACGTAGCCCGTGAATCTGTTGTGATTTTTTGACAGAGTTCTCCAAACCAAACAAGGCCTTATTTGGCATATCCAACGTTAAATAACTAATTCTCATGCGTACCAGGGTGCCGATTGCCCGCTGCCGTACCAATTCAGTCAAGATTGCCTTTTTAGTCTATAACAGCCGGTCACCTGTAGTGCCTTTCCCAGGGGTATTAATGTTTTCCTCCAGGGCTGCAATTTCAGCCTTTAATGAATCAATCGAGAGATTTTGCAATTTAGTGGCATAAAGACTATATTGTTGACAGAACGATTTGACCTGACCCTTTGCGAGGTCCCACCACAGTCAAAGGTTAGCATGCTCAAATTGGGAGGACCGAATTGTTTCCCACACGGCTCAAAAAGCATCTTTGAATTTCATATCATGCAGCAGGTGGGTATTAAGTGACCAATACGCACTACCACCTGAGGCCAGAGGCAAATTAAAACCCATTGAAACCAGGTAATGGTCTGTGAAACCAGTTTGGAGTATCTGGATTGTGGCCATCACATTTAGCATTGGCTTATTCACGTAGAATCTGTCTAGCCTTGCCATTGATATCCTCCCATCATGGCATCTGCTCCACGTATAGCACCGTGAAGTTGGATGTTGCAACCTCCAAACATCTTTCAAATGATGAACTCTTGATGATGTTCTCCAAAATCTTCGTAGAAGCCGGATGGGGTTCATGACCGGTCCTGTCTACAGAAGGATTGATAGTGCAATTGAAATCACCAGCAATACAGATGAAAGCAGTTGTATCCAGTCCTTTTGCAAAGTCATGCAGAGTGGAAAAGAACACTCTTCTTTCCATGGGTTCACTCGGTGCATATACGTTCACAATAATGATCTTTTGTGTGTTGCAATAGAATTCCACCGCTATCAGATGTCCCTTATAAATTTCCTTGAAGACAATCTTCCGAGCAGGGATTCTATCACTTAAGGCGATGGCAACACCAGCTTTGAGTGTGGTAAAACTACTCAACCACCACTGCCCTCGATAAAGTTTTCCCCATTCAGCAACCAGGGTGTTCGTAGCATGAGTCTCTTGTATCAAGATGATGTCGGCTTTCACCCTCTCCATTGCCTGAATTGTCTGAATTTTACGTAAGGGGGTACAACCCAAATTGATATTGAGGGATGCGATACATATCTCTCGCATTGCCATTTACAAAGGTAACTCACCCTCCGCCTGCAATTCTTTATTCGCCTTTGTGACCGCTTTCCGAAGACGCTGAAATTGGGCCTCCGAGATTTCCATTGGGTCATTTCTTTACAGGAGGGGTCTTGCAGCCCTGATGAAACTTTTCACATCGGGAAAATGGTCTTTGATTACGACATAGCGTTGCCTAAACGTCTCGTTTAGGAAACTGATGAGGTTTTCCTTTGTTACTTCCATCTGTTCTTCTTCCTGATGATCGTTCACAGAAACAAGGCTTTGAGCTTCCTCATCCAGCTCCCTAACCACATCAACGTTGAAACTCCTTTGTTGTGTGTCAGGTGCTGGCACACCTTCTGTGTCATCAACACTGCTGTCTTCTTGTTGCATCACCAGGGACACATCTGTGCCACCACTGTTGCCTATTATAGGTCTGCTCAGATCATCATCCTTGGTCGTTACAACCAGATGTGAGCAACAACCATTGTCACTCAGGACCTGAGACTGCTCGTTGTCACAAGGGACAATGGTCCCATCATCACAAACAATACTGGTGCTTTGGTTTTCTTCAACAAGAGCAAGGGGTGAAGTCCTACTCTCCTCTGTTTCATCACCACCTTGCCCATCTTGCCGAGAATCATCAGGATAGTCCGAGATACTGTTTGCTTGTACGAGTATCACTTTGCTACCTTTGTCTTCGATTTCGGCGCTCAAAAAGGTACGTTTTAAGTTCTTCTTAGCCTCGGTGCCTTTCATCAAAACTTCCTCATAGACCATATTATCTTGAGGTTGTAGCCTCTTGTCCACATCGACTGGGTGCTCCGCTGCTGCACTAACCTCAGCAACACCGCCACCACTTGCCACACCCTGGTCTTCTGGTGTGGATCTCTGTACCCCACCAGGCTCATTAACGGGGGGCACTGCATCAGTCACAGGTGGGGCCAACCCAGCTGCTGTAGCGTAAGTCTTCTTGGCGTCTGGACAATACTGCTTCGTGTGTCCATGTGCTCCACATCCGTAGCAGATCAAGGTCTCGCTAGCCATGAAAATCCTATATTCATGCTCGCCTACTTTAAAAGTGTGGGAGGTGTTCAACTGTTTCGCTGCGTCTTTTAGAACAACAAAACAAAAACGTCTAAACGATTGTACGTGCTTCAACCTGCCGTTTCTCGTACGTAGAGGAACCCTAATGATTCGAGAGACGACAGTGCCAAACTCACCTAGCTTGTGTAAGATTTCCTCGTTACCTAGAAAAGGCGGAACATTGCTCAGAATGACTTTATCTGCGGGCGTGTCCATCGACGACACAGGAACAAACAGATCGTCTCCCAAGGTCAAACCGTTCTGCACAACAATATCGGCCAGACTTATTTGCGAAACAAATACCACAATTTTGTGATTCATACGGGATGCGGCACGAATGTTACTCACATCAATCAAATCCCCAATCGCGAGCAAAATGTCATCCATTTCAACTCCCTCCGGCGGGACAAGGCACAGCCCGTGCTTACGCGATAAACCCTCATCGGTAAGACGATCGGCAGACCTTTGGCTACTCCTATTAGCCATATCGTCAAAGGAGAAACGAAGTGAACAGTAAATAGATTTGTATAATCCTAAAGAAAAAGAAAAAAAAAAGAATAGAAAAAAATATATTAAATAAATAATAACGAAAGCACGGTTTTAAGCACGGTTTAAACCACGTTAGGAAAAAACGTGGTTTAAACAAACCCTCACCATGCTGGCTCTCCCTCTCTCTGTCTCGAAAAGAGGGGAAAAGAGGGACAGGTGGTAACGAAGCAGGAAGGGAGGAAAGGTCAACAGATACGACAAAAGTACAAAAGGGGGAAAAAAAAGGAAAAGGGAAAGGTAAAAAAGGGAGGTGGGGAGAGGACGAATCCAACACGAGTGAGGAGCGACAACACACGAACACGAGCACACGCCATCTTGCCACGCCCAACAACAAACGGCCAGCAGGGGGCGAGAGCGAGAGAGAGACAGAGACAGAGACAGAGACAGAGACAGAGACAGAGACAGAGAGACTTTGACTTTTGTATCTTTTTATTATAAAAATAGAAAAGAACCCCCCAAATAGGGGTTACATTCTCATTTCAAGGAGAAAAACAGACAAAAAAATATTAATACAGTAAAATTATGCACAAAACATTTCACAAAACAATAAACGTTTCTCCAGGATTTTACAAATGACTTCTTTCACACACCATTTGGCCTCAAACTGTGGCAGCCTTCCTGTTATGGAAAAAAGCAAAGTCCAGGTTTACCTGGCTCGTCACAAGATTTTTAAACAAGAACAAGGCATTTTCCTCATTAGCTCCAAGATCATCAACTTTTCTTTTTCTTGATTTATACACTGCCCCCATTTATACACTATACATATGTGCAAGCAGGAAATTACCTAACACATCATTCAAATTATTGTGTGAGATGTCTAAGCCATACATGAAACACGAGTGTTGAAAACCAAACCAATCCTGCCAAAACAATTCTTAAGAAAAATAAATAAAGGAGCCAACCGTTGACATTCAACATAAATATGAAAGAGGTTCTCAGGCCTTTTACAAAAGGGACATTCATCTGCCAGGAGACTTGAGAAGCGGTGCAGCAAGTGATTAGAAGGGAGGATCCAGTGTGCAAGTCTCCATTGGAAGTCGCCATGTCGTGGCGGCACAGGAGGATGATAGAATCCTTTCCAATTAGGAAAATATGGGGGGGGGGAACGAGGTAAGAGGTCTCTCCATCGAACCCTCCGCTGTGTCATTTTCCCTTGTAAAAGAAAACTTACGTAACCCAAATAGAGGTCTTTTTGTTTAGGAAAACCATTAAATCCTATGCTAAAGGAGGTACAAGGAGGAGAGTTGGCAAGAGAAAACTTGCAAATAAGTTCAGGAAAGGTAGCAGGAGAAGTACCTTGTTCGTTGTCTGCTTGGACTTGCTCCCAGTTAGGTGCAAGCTGTGCATAGTGTTACATATTTATGTGAATGTATGTGAATTACTATTCAGGTCTTTGCTTATCAATGTGTAGTCGATTAAAGGTTGTTGTGATTAAAGGGTCAGGAGCCCTTCTGAGAAAAAGGAGACCGGAAACGGAAGAAGAAAAGACACGAGGTCCTGGAGAAGCGACGATTCTTCTTCTTCCTCGCCGAGCTCGGACGCGAGCGGTATCGCTATTGAGCAACGTCACAGAATCGGCGTTTAAAAGCCCGTCTGGCGAGAGGAGTTACCGGGACGTGTAACTACCCTTTGACACGTCAAGTCACCGTGGGCTCGTGCACGAAACCAAGCATCCGGCACAGTTCGCCGCACCGTCTACAAGGCCGCGTACGGGTCGCACCTTGGGCCTCGCACGCTGGGCAAGCCGCGTGTTGCTTTGCCCACTTTGCTTTACCCGCTTGGCTTGGCCAGGAAGTGTGCGCTGCAGCCGTTGTTCCCAGTACGGGACGTGCCCGGTGGAAGCACGTCAGGAAGGGTCCGTTCAACCGCCCACGTGCGGGGATCGAACTACAGGAGTACGGAGACATTGAGAGAGACATTGACCTTGGAGGGAGTCGGGAGTGGGGCTCACGTGAGGAATGTATAAGATGGCCATCTTAGAGTTATTGTAGATGAGTTTACATCTTTATAATATTGATTGCGGATTGTTGATGGTTGTTGATTGCTCGGGGAATATATCCTTGATTATTCCGGATCCTTGGTGTGGGGTTTCTTATTGATTGAAATTCATATTGATTGCGTTACGAAAGCGCATACATAATAGATCTTTCTGGCGGAGTTCCTCTCACGGTCCGGGGGTCACCGAGACCAGGTAGTCACCGGGAGGACCACGTAACAGAATTGGGGGCTCGTCCAAATTATGATTTGCGGATTCGCAATTGGGTCTACGTCCGGGATTTAAAATTGTATAACATAATAAAATAATAAAGATGGGCCGCTGGGTCTCACTATCTGCCATGATCTTTCTTGGGAAAACCACATTTCCAAGCTGGCCTCCAAAGCCAGTCGCCGACTGGGCATCCTCCGTCGTGCGAAGTCCTTCCTCGGCACACCTGAGCTCCTCACCACATACAAGGCTTTCATCCGCAGCTCAATGGAATACTGTTCTCCCCTATGGGCCGGTGCTCCTGCCTCACACCTAGCTCGGCTTCACGCTGTTGAAACCAAAGCTTTCAGAATTATTGGAATCTCCCGCGATGAAGCTATCTCTGAGGGCCTTTCACTCACTCACCGCAGGCAGGTAGGTGGTCTTTCTGTCTTCTACCGACTCCTCTCCGGCCTTGCACCCCCAGCTCTCTCTGTGCTCTGTCCCCCAAATATTCCTACAGGTCGCACAAGATCTGCCAGCAACCCTCTGATGGTTAAACTGCCGAAATCTCGGCTCTCTGCTCACCTTCACTCTTTCATTCCTCTTTTCTCCCGCCTCTGGAACAAACTCCCTCACTCCCTTCAATCCCACTCCTCCCTCCAGGTCTTTAAAACAGCTGTTCACCACCATCTCTTATCTTCCCCCATCCAAAACCTTGATCTTTTCTACCCCCGCTAATTCACCCCAGATCCACCTTGTTTGAAATTCCAACTTCTTTCCTGGAAGTCCTGGCAGTGTCCATATGTTTTATACCTCTCCCACCGCCCCATTCCCACGCCCCCCCCCCCCCAAAGCCCTCGCCCTCTCTCAGATCTCTCGATGTCTCCATGTCTCTCGGTCCCTGCTCTCAAATGTTGTGTTTGTGTCCTTCCCCCTCTCTCCCCATCTTGTCTACCGTCTACCGCTCCCTATGTTATATGTTTTATGTGTCGGTTTGTCTTTCTGTGTGATTAATGTTCGCTCTTTCACGAGCCTCGACCTTGTATACAAAAAAAAAAAAAAAAAAAAAAAAAAAGTTTTTATTAATTAAAATTTATTAATTAATTATTAATTGGTAAATTTTTGAGAAATGGTGGTAAAGTCTTGGGTGAAGGTTAACAGGTGTTAACGATAGTCACCATGGCGTTTGTTGCACAGAACTTTGCGGTAACACCTAGTGAGGCACAGTTCCGAGCGTTACTAAAAGCGGACCTCTTGAAATTGGCCAAACATTTTAACTTGGAGGTCCGAACTAATTTGAGGAAGGCAGAGTTGCAGACCACGGTGATACAGTCTATGGTGGGATTAGGAACATGGGACGAGTTAGCCTGGCAGGGGCTACCCGAATAACCAGAAGACGTTGAGCTCCATAAACTGGAGTTGCAATTACGGAGCCAGGAACGGATTAAAGAAGAAGAAAGGAAAGCAGAAAAGGAAAGAGCAGAAGAAGAAAGGAAAGCAGAAAAGGAAAGAGCAGAAGAAGAAAGGAAAGCAGAAAAGGAAAGAGCAGAAGAAGAAAGGAAAGCAGAAGAGAGGAGAGAAGAGAAACAAGCAGAGGAAAGGAGAGTGGAACGAGAACTCCAGGAAAGGTTAGCAGAAGAAGAAAGGAAAGCAGAAGAGAGGAGAGAAGAGAAACAAGCAGAGGAAAGGAGAGTGGAACGAGAACTCCAGGAAAGGTTAGAAGGGAGAAAAGCAGAGGAGAGGAGAGCTGCAAGGGACCTCGAAGCAGAGGAGAGAAAAGCGGAAAGGGAATTAAAGGAACGTGACATGGAGCTTCAGCAAGAAATTAAATTCAAGGAGCTGGAGTTAATGAGAGAACGGGGAGAGGTACCACCCTTGCTGACGGGGTCGACACCTAGCCAGAACACCTGGGATGTGGGCAGACATGTGGGGCTGGTTCCACCCTTCAGTGAAAAGGAAGTCGCTAAATTTTTTCCACACTTTGAGAAAGTGGCTCGACAGTTAAACTGGCCGGAGGAGGCCTGGACCATACTAGTGCAAAGTGTGCTGGTGGGAAAAGCTCAAGAGATTTATTCGGCGCTACCAATGGACCAATGTGCAGATTATGAGGTATTGAAGAAGCATATCCTCAAAGCCTATGAGTTGGTTCCGGAAGCTTACCGGCAAAAATTCAGGAATGCCAGGAAGAGGGAGAGTGAGACCCATGTGGAGTTTGCTAGAGTGAAAGAAAATATGTTTGATCGGTGGTGTGAGTCAAAAGGAGTCGGGAACGACTTCGAAGCATTGCGTGACCTGATGCTGGTGGAGGAATTTCAACAGTGTGTCCACGAGGATATCAAAGTGTACCTGCAGGAAAAGAAAGTACCGAAGTTGTGGGACGCAGCCACCATGGCAGATGATTATGCCTTAACACACCGGATAGGGGTCCACGAACCTAACTCCTCGCCTAGATCTCCGCAGGGGAGGTGGGGAACAGCAGGTGCGGAGAACGACAATACATGGCGGCGGCCTCGAGATGATTATGGGGACAACGCTGATACCCGAACTGTTCGAAATCAGGGGGCTACGGGCCCAAGACAAACTTCTTTTTCGGGGGGCCCGAGGCAGACCACGAGTTTTTCCTCCGGGCCGACTTGCGCCTTTTGTAAAAAACCTGGGCACTTGATGTCCAGTTGTTACCTCATGAAAAGGGAAAACCCAGAGCGGAGTCCGATTATTACCACTCCGAATGCGATGGCAAGCGTAAGAAATCGCCCACAGAAGAGTTACCAACCATTTATTTATGAGGGGTTGGTCTCACTCAAGGGAGACTTGACTAACCCAAGACCGGTTAGGGTTTTGAGGGACACAGGAGCCCATCAATCCTTAATGCTTGAAGGCATTTTGCCATTGTCAAAGAGTACCGCAACTGGTGATAGTGTTCGGTTACAAGGGATCGGTGGCTGTGTTAGTGCCCCACTTCATGTCATCCATTTGGAATCCGATTTGGTGTCAGGACTGGTCACCGTCGGTTTACAAGCCACGCTTCCTGTAGAGGGAGTATCTGTGATTATCGGGAATGATTTGGCCGGGGGGCAAATTTATGGTAACCCGAGGGTTGGTCAAGAGCACAACAGGGAAAATAACACCACACCAGCTCGGGATGGCGACAAAAGTTCCAAGTTATTTGTAGGGGGACTGAACTTCAACACAGAGGAAGAAGTTCTGACCTCTGTCTTCAACAGATATGGGCCGCTGGTGGAAGTGCGGGTGGTAAAAGACAGGGAAACGCAACGGTCAAGAGGGTTCGGCTTTGTCACGTTTGCAAGCACAAGAGACGCCAGGGAGGCAGAGAAGAATTGGAATGGTAAGGATTTGGAGGGTCGGACCATCACAGTAGGGAAGGCATTTCGTAGGCGTCGAGAGGTCTACAGAAGAGGACAACTTGGCAGTAGTTTTAGGGTTGGCAGCAGCCGATATTACTATGGGGGCTCCCAGAGTTACGGCACCTCCCGAAATAATGAATGTCAGAGCACTGGCCGAGAAGGAGACCGCCAGTCAGGTAACGGCTGGGACAAGGGGTCCCACCGTAACTGTTAGGAGTCTGGCGAAGTTGAAGCACTATATACGGGGGAGCCGCTGAGCCGGGGCTCCTACACGGACTAACCGTGAACGCCACATTCTTAAAGGCGTCCAGGTAGTGAACTTTCCTGCACGGACTAACCGTGAACTCCACGTTCTTAAAGGCGTCCATGTAATGAACTTTCCTCCCCGGACTAACCGTGAACTCCACATTCCTTAAGGCGTCCATGTAGGGAATACTCAGCTGGGCCTCCTGAAAGAGTGCTATCGAGAGGTTTAAATTTGGGGGCTTTGGTCACCACCTCTTAACCGTCATTCAAGAGAAACTAGAAGTGGTTGACGCTTGGTCCAGAGGGAATTAATCTAGGGGATTGTGTGAAATTTTGTTGCTTTATTTTTAAGTGATGACTGTGCCCGGGGGGTGAGTTATCGGGTTTGTTTATCCAAGTTGGCCGGCACCGAAAGTTTTCGCTGGGTTCAAACTTTCTTTCTTGAAGGGGGGGAGTGTTACATATTTATGTGAATGTATGTGAATTACTATTCAGGTCTTTGCTTATCAATGTGTAGTCGATTAAAGGTTGTTGTGATTAAAGGGTCAGGAGCCCTTCTGAGAAAAAGGAGACCGGAAACGGAAGAAGAAAAGACACGAGGTCCTGGAGAAGCGACGATTCTTCTTCTTCCTCGCCGAGCTCGGACGCGAGCGGTATCGCTATTGAGCAACGTCACAGAATCGGCGTTTAAAAGCCCGTCTGGCGAGAGGAGTTACCGGGACGTGTAACTACCCTTTGACACGTCAAGTCACCGTGGGTTCGTGCACGAAACCAAGCGTCCGGCACAGTTCGCCGCACCGTCTACAAGGCCGCGTACGGGTCGCACCTTGGGCCTCGCACGCTGGGCAAGCCGCGTGTTGCTTTGCCCACTTTGCTTTACCCGCTTGGCTTGGCCAGGAAGTGTGCGCTGCAGCCGTTGTTCCCAGTACGGGACGTGCCCGGTGGAAGCACGTCAGGAAGGGTCCGTTCAACCGCCCACGTGCGGGGATCGAACTACAGGAGTACGGAGACATTGAGAGAGACATTGACCATGGAGGGAGTCGGGAGTGGGGCTCACGTGAGGAATGTATAAGATGGCCATCTTAGAGTTATTGTAGATGAGTTTACATCTTTATAATATTGATTGCGGATTGTTGATGGTTGTTGATTGCTCGGGGAATATATCCTTGATTATTCCGGATCCTTGGTGTGGGGTTTCTTATTGATTGAAATTCATATTGATTGCGTTACGAAAGCGCATACATAATAGATCTTTCTGGCAGAGTTCCTCTCACGGTCCGGGGGTCACCGAGACCAGGTAGTCACCGGGAGGACCATGTAACAATAGGTATGAAGCACACAGCGTAACATACGTGCCACAACTCTGGAGGATCGCACGCCAACCAGGCTTGCCAGTGCATCAGCTCCAATCCAACTGCCATTTGGGCTTAAAAGATCGGCGCCCGATTTTATGTTCTTCACGACAAAGCATTGAACGAGACACCTATCAGCAGGCATATCGTGGAAAATTGAATTGTAAAACAAAGGCTCCATCAAGAACATTTGCTTTGTGTACGAATGCGTGGCTCTTGTTGTCGTTAGAGCTCGCCATGCGTTTAGTACACTCTGATAAAACCTAGAGAGGGGAGACATATCAAGATGCGAGAGATCCATCAAGAATATAGCGTGGTCATAGCCTAGTCTCCCCGCCTGCTGCAAAAGGCGACGAGCGCCTTTAACCCAAGGTGGAGAGGGATGCATGTACAGCATGCGTAGAGCAACCGAAAGTCGAAAGGCCATTAACCGGCTCTTTATGTCAACCAGGCCTTGGCCTCCATCAGTCAGTGGCAAGCTGAGGACCTGGGGTCGCAACCAGTGCTTTCCATCCAAGAAGAAAGACACAAAGCACTTCTGGAGCTGTTGAAGCAACACTACCAGAGGGTGCAGCACAAAGAACCTGTGCCATCAGGTAGAGGCCACCAAACTGTTGATCACCAAGACCCTTCCATGATAAGACAGTTGTGTTATCAGATTTCTCAATTTTTGCAGTTTTCCTTCAACAAAATCCGACAGACCAGCCCAATTCTTTGCTACTGTGGCGTCATTACCCAAGAACACTCCAAGGTATTTCACGCCATCAGTGGCCCATGCAAGAGGAGCAGGAAGTCTTGGTGCCAAGTGACATGACGCACCAAGCCAAAAGGTGCTCGTTTTGTCCCAATTCACTTTGGCTGAAGAAGCCTTTTCAAACATGGATAGACAATAACGGACAACGTTAATGTCATTGAGGTTCCGCAAAAATACACACACATCATCGGCATATGCCAGCACCTTAATGGGCCGTTCAAGATGAGAAAACCCAACCCCGGTTAGTCTAGCACGCAAATAAACCAGTAAGGGTTCGATGGAGAGAGCATAGAGCAAGCCAGAGAGGGGGCAACCTTGTCGAATTCCCCTGTTAACAGGCAAGGATGTAACAAGTTCATTGTTTATCTTAAGCACACTAGAAATATTAATGTACAGCATCTTAATGTAAGAAATGAAGGTCGGACCAAGTCCAAACCGTTCAAGCACTTTGAAGAGGTACCGTTGATCGACGCGGTCAAAGGCCTTCTGCTGATCAAGGAGAAGTCCCAAATCTGTGGAGTTTTCTTTGCACAGTTCAATCATGTCTCTTACGAGGGAGATGTTGTCATAGATGGAGCGTTTGGGTACACAATAGCATTGGTCTTCTTTCAACAATGAGGAGAGATGAGGAGTAAGTCGCGTTGCCAGGGCTTTCGAGAATAACTTATAGTCTGTGCATAGCAAAGAGATTGGGCACCAGTTTTGAATATAGAGCAAGTCTCCTTTCTTTGGAATGAGGGTGAGAATAGCCCGTCGGCAACTCTGAGGGAGCTCTCCAAGCTGGCAGCTTGTGTTCAAGGTGTTGAGGAGTTCGGGACCCAGTAGATGCCAGAATTTCTTATAAAATTCAGTTGTAAGTCCGTCCAATCCAGGCGCTTTCCCAACAGCAAAGCTGTGCAGAGCGGCGCCAAGTTCGTCCAAGGTAATGGGCCCCTCCAGGTGGGAACGTCCACCCTCACACAACACTGGCAGGCCTACGGAGATCGAGGCGACACTGACAAGATTTATTTGCTCCATCGAGTATATTTTAGAGAAATATTCCTTTGTGAAAAGGTTGATAACTGATTGGTTGAAGGTGATGGATGAGTCTGCCAAACGCAGTTGAGAGAGCTGTTTGTTCGGAAGGCGTTTCTCTAAAGAAAAAAAAATACTTAGTTGGTATGTCTGTCTCATTAAGGTTCTGCACCCTCATCCGAACTAAGGCACCACATGCATTCCTCTCAGTTATTTCTTTCAATAAAGACTGTTTTTCAGTTAAGGCTCTTTGCACATTATTATTTTGTCCTGTGACCCTCTGAAGATGTAAAATCTCCGATTGCAATAATTTCCTCACTTCATAATCAGCCTTTTTTGAGAAGCTCTGGTATTGTTGGCAGAAACCTTTGATTTGGGTTTTTACTAAATTCCACCACACCAGTGGGTTAACAGAACAGCTTAACTTCCGTTCCAAGAGATCTGTCCAGAAAGATTCAAAAGCCTGAATAAAATTGAAGTCTTCTATTAAACTATTGTTGAATTTCCAGTGAGAACTCCCTGGACACGGTTTAGAGAGTTGAACGAATGCTCGAGGTAGGGAGTGATCGGAGAAACCGGAAGGCACGATGTCAGATTTGCAAACTCCATGTAACAGGTGAGAATTTACATAAATGCGATCAAGCCTCGCAAGTGACATGTGGTTGTTGGAACAATGACACCATGTATAGGATTGTTCAGAAGGGTGTTGCAAGCGCCAGACACCATGGAGATTATATTTTGCAATGATATTTGCAAAAAGTTTTGCGGTACATGGTTGAGGTTCCGGCCCGTTTCGGTCACATGAGGCATTAACAGTACAGTTAAAGTCGCCACCAATAATTAGACAAGTCTGCAGATCCAGTGTTTGGAGGAACTTTCTCAGTTCAGCAAAGAAGGAGATCCGCTCACCATTTTTGCTTGGAGCGTACACATTAAGGATTGCAAACTTGACCTGATTGAGATAGAAGGTCACAGAGGCAAGATGGCCATCAATGATATTCGCAAATTGAAGCGAAGATGGTTGGAAATGTTTCCCTAAGACAAACATGATTCCTGCCTTAGACGAGGAGCTGTTATTAAAGAAACACTCCTTATCCATAATGAGTCGCCACTGGGCCTGAACAGATCTGACAGTATGGGTCTCCTGCAACAAAGCTATGTCGAGACCGTTAGCGTCTTATCAGCTGCTTGGTCTGGATCTGGCGGTGTGAACCTCCACCACCATTGACATTTACTGTTCCAATCTTGAAACTCACCATGAGTTAACTTAGAGTCTTTTTCGCCTTGGCGATCAATTTTCTTAAACGGTGACAATGTGTCTGACGAAAGTTGAATGAGTCAGGCCTGCATATAATAGCCTGAGCACACTCAAGGAAAGACGGTAAATCTGGAAAGTATTCTGTTAGGTTTATACTGCGTTTCCTGTATGTATTTTGCAAAAAAAAAAGTCTTATTTGTTCAGGGGAAGTAGGACCTAGACTGGTAAGCTTCTCCAATGCTTCCACCTGGCTGTTTGCTTCCTCCAGGTCAGATTCGTCAGAGTCAGTTTTAATTTCCGAATCACACAAGCTTGTATAGTCCTGCATGTCAATACTGTCATCAATATTGGCACACGGACCTGCACTAGTTGTAACATCTGTGTGCTCTCCCACCGTGGGAACATTGCTTTGTGGAATAACAGCAATAATCTGTGGATTTGGTGAAACAGAAACAGCATCAGCAGATGCAGCGATGTTGCTTCCCCCGACTGCAACAACCTCTGATTGTGTGGCGGTATCTAGCAGAATAGGAGTCTCTTGCAAAACATTGATTCCTGCGATTCCAGCTTCACCAGGTGATGAACTGAAAGCAGTAACTGAGACAGTTTCACTATTTTCTGCTGACAGGAATTCAGCATCATCATGTTTAGGATTAACATTTTCCAAAGTGACAGCAGGTTCATCACCAGTGGTCTCATCAGGTTTACCACCAGTGGTCTCAGCAGGTTCATCACCAGTGATCTCAGCAGGTTCATCACCAGTGATCTCGGCAGGTTCATCACCAGTGGTCTCGGCAGGTTCATCACCAGTGGTCTCGGCAGGTTCATCACCAGTGGTCTCAGCAAAATCATCAGAGGACTTTCCAATAGTCGAGTCCATAACAGGTGAGACGATTCCATTTGATTTGTTAACAGGTAAAACAGTCCCTGCAGGTGGAACGTCTATGTCCTCACATGAAAGGGGGCCGAACTTGTTGGCTGTAGGTACAGGGTTTGTCCCAGGTAAGCCTTGTAGAGTGGCATCGGTAACGACTGGGGGGTGTTACCGACAGGTTGCTTATTGTTAAATGCTACCTTTTTCTGAGTTAAATGACCCTCGGGAAAGGTCTTTCTCTTCCTTGACGGAACAATGGTGAAACCATCCCCGACGTTCGTTGTGCTGTTTGGATCATCAGGATGGGAAGGCTGAGCGTCATTACCGGACATGGAGAATGTTCCCTTAACAGCCGAAGCTAAAGATGAAGAAGAGGAATCCTTGTTGTTTACACGGTTTGTCCCATCATTCGACGAAGCTGCTTTTGGGCAAGAGCGTTTCAGGTGTCCGAATTTACCACACTCGAAACATTTAAAGGTGTCAGTGGTTACGTATAATTGGTAATCATGATTATCAATTTTGAATTTTAAAACAATGTTCAGCGTTCTTTCGACGTTAGAAGGAGGAAGTACAAGATAAGCTTGTCTCCTGAAAGACATCACATGTTTAGCCCGGTCGTCCTGGCAACGTAAAGGTAACATAGTGACATGCGAAACCACAGTACCATAACGAGATAGTTCGGAGACCAGTCTCTCATTCTTCAGGAATGGAGGACAGTTCGAGATGATGACCTTAACGGCTGGAGTGTCGAGAGGGGACACGAATACGAAATGTCCATCATCTGTCGATAGTCCTGTAGATACAATCTCGTGAACCAGTTCAGCCTCGGATACTAAAATAACGACACGTCTGTTCATTCGCGAGGCTGCACGAACTTTATCGTTACCGATTATGTTGCCCACAGCAATAACGAGGTCCTCGACGCTAACATCGTTTGGCGGGACACAAACGACGCCATGTCTACGCGTTAACGCTTCATATGCCGCGTAACGCGAAAACGAAGTCATAATTTACAAGGGGCGAGGGTGGGGGGGGGGGAGGGGCGAAGGTGGGGGGGGGGAAGGGATAAGGGACGAGGGTGGGGAGGGAGAAGGGACAAGGGACGAGGGTGGTGGAGGGAGAAGGGACGAGGGTGGGGGAGGGAGAAGGGACGAGGGTGGGGGAGGGAGAAGGGACGAGGGTGGGGGAGGGAGAAGGGACGAGGGTGGGGGAGGGAGAAGGGACGAGGGTGGGGGAGGGAGAAGGGACGAGGGTGGGGGAGGGAGAAGGGACGAGGGTGGGGGAGGGAGAAGGGACGAGGGTGGGGGAGGGAGAAGGGACGAGGGTGGGGGAGGGAGAAGGGACGAGGGTGGGGGAGGGAGAAGGGACGAGGGTGGGGGAGGGAGAAGGGACGAGGGTGGGGGAGGGAGAAGGAACGAGGGTGGGGGAGGGAGAAGGAACGAGGGTGGGGGAGGGAGAAGGAACGAGGGTGGGGGAGGGAGAAGGGACGAGGGTGGGGGAGGAAGAAGGGACGAGGGTGGGGGAGGGAGAAGGGACGAGGGTGGGGGAGGGAGAAGGGACGAGGGTGGGGGAGGGAGAAGGGACGAGGGTGGGGGAGGGAGAAGGGACGAGGGTGGGGGAGGGAGAAGGGACGAGGGTGGGGGAGGGAGAAGGGACGAGGGTGGGGGAGGGAGAAGGGACGAGGGTGGGGAGGGAGAAGGGACGAGGGTGGGGGAGGGAGAAGGGACGAGGGTGGGGGAGGGAGAAGGGACGAGGGTGGGGGAGGGAGAAGGGACGCGGGTGGGGGAGGGAGAAGGGACGCGGGTGGGGGAGGGAGAAGGGACGCGGGTGGGGGAGGGAGAAGGGACGCGGGTGGGGGAGGGAGAAGGGACGCGGGTGGGGGAGGGAGAAGGGACGCGGGTGGGGGAGGGAGAAGGGACGCGGGTGGGGGAGGGAGAAGGGACGCGGGTGGGGGAGGGAGAAGGGACGCGGGTGGGGGAGGGAGAAGGGACGCGGGTGGGGGAGGGAGAAGGGACGCGGGTGGGGGAGGGAGAAGGGACGAGGGTGGGGGAGGGAGAAGGGACGAGGGTGGGGGAGGGAAAAGGGACGAGGGTGGGGGAGGGAGAAGGGACGAGGGTGGGGGAGGGAGAAGGGACGAGGGTGGGGGAGGGAGAAGGGACGAGGGTGGGGGAGGGAGAAGGGACGAGGGTGGGGGAGGGAGAAGGGACGAGGGTGGGGGAGGGAGAAGGGACGAGGGTGGGGGAGGGAGAAGGGACGAGGGTGGGGGAGGGAGAAGGGACGAGGGTGGGGGAGGGAGAAGGGACGAGGGTGGGGGAGGGAGAAGGGACAAGGGACGAGAGTGGGGGGGAGAAGGGACAAGGGATGAAGGTGGGGGGGGGGAGAGAAAGGGACGAGGGACGAGGGTGGGGGGGGGAGAAGGGACAAGGGGCAAGGGTGGGGGGGGGGAAGGGACGAGGGGCAAGGGTGGGGGGGGGAGAAGGGACAAGGGACGAGGTTGGGGGAGGGGAAGGAACGAGGAAAGGATGGGAGGAGGGTGAATATCGCTCTCGGACAGTGATTAATTAATTACGAGCCGAGACAGATTTTCAAAGGCGAAAACAAACACAGCTGGTGGAGAAAAAAACGATCAGCCGGAGGACGGGATGGGCCGCCGATTAATGTAAAAGTTATCCACAAACAGCTGTGGGCTCTCTTTCTCTCTCTCAGAACGGGAAAGGAAACACAGGACAGGAAGGAGTGAATAGAAATAAAAACGAGATGAGAAAAAGAAACCGAGGAAGGAAAAGGGAGGCCGAAGCCCCGAAGTTTTGGGTCTGATCAAAGGGGAGGGGTTGGGGCACAAATGCAGAGTAAGGATGTGAAGATAAACGAACAGGGGGAAAGGAAAAGGTGAGATACGTCGCAGAAAGGGACAAAAGAGTAGAACAGCAGAGCAGCTCGTACCTCACCACACATGCACAGCCGCCATCTTGCCACACCCAAACACACCAACAGCCAGCAGGGAGAGAGAGAGAGAGACAGAGACAGAGACAGAGACAGAGACAGAGGCAGACATAGAGACAGAGACAGACACAGACACAGAGACAGAGACAGAGACAGACACAGAGACAGAGACAGACACAGAGACGGAGACAGAGACAAAGAAACTACATAAAGAAAAAGAGAGTTCACTGAGTTCCTGATTCATTAACCGTTTATATGATTAGCTAGCTATCATCCATCATTGAGGTTTTGACTCGTTTTCCCCAGAACTTCATTGACATGGCAGAGTGGCCCAATGTAGGAGGACCGCCTAGTTATTTTTGGTGTTATTAGGACTTTGGAAGACACAATTATTGACATATAAAAGTTAAGATTTATCAAAGCCACCAACGTCTATAGGCAAAATAGAATTATCTTGTTGAAAGCTTCAGTGAATTATTTAATTTTTTTTGTATAAAGGGACAATGTAGAATCCCATCCACTACCCTTTTTGCAGAATTCCAGTCCATTGTGATTTCTGGCCACAATTAACATGTTTGCAAACATACAACCACGGGTTATGTGACCTTTTGTCACTGTATGGATACATAGTTAGGATACCAGAGGTAGGGAAAGTCATTCATTTTATTTGGGTATGCAAATTGATCTGAGGGAGTTTAAAAATGGAGTGGTAGTCAGATCTTGTGCAGCTCTACTCATCCCTCAAGAAAGTTCCTTTGCTAATGAAGTTGTTTAGGAAAAACAAAATACATATTTTTGTGTGAAGCAAAATCAGTGGGGAAAACACCCATCAGCAAAGGCACTGCTACATGGGCATATTCAAAATGTTTATACAAAGAACAACCACTGGAGATCATCATCATTGTATCCAATTTATATCATACAAAAACAAAGATATGCAGCAATCGCACATATCAAAAATGTTCAATGGTGATCAAGATCACAATATATTCAAAAAGAACAATGATCTGGAGATTTCATACTATTCGATTTGGTAGTCAAGTATTCCTAGATTCTGGACCAACAGAAGAAAGTTGTAGTTTTGAGAATCCCATTTCACACTCTTTTGAACATATAGATGGGTTCCTGTATCATGAAAACCTGATGAATCACTGGACCCTGACTGCATCATGCCAATGGTTCAAGGCTGCTTAAGGTGAAATAATGGTCGATTGAATGTTCTCAGCTGGAATTCTGTATAACCGCTCATCACATTGCAAGGTCAGGTGACATTCATGGAATATGTAAGGTGTTTGGCTAACAACATCTAGGTTTTCATCATTCCATGCATTTTGAGATAATGAGGGATGTTACAGGATAACAAGGATTCATTGAGCCTATAAATAAAGAAATTCATATTATGGAAACATGAAATGGACTTCAAATACATTTCATGGCAAACTCAAGCACCAAATAGAAATTTAATGTGAGCATCTTTGTGATGTTAGACGATCATTCTATGAGTCCATGGTTACCATCCTATTCAAAACAATTACACTTAGCCCCCCTTTGGGAGAAATGCTAGCCATTATCTTTCAGCAGATGTCTTTCACCGAGTCCTAGAACATAAAATTGATGCTAAGTGGACAACCTCCTAAGTCCTGCTTTCTGATTTGTTGCTCAACAATTACGGAAAAACAATATTTACCGAACAACAATTAATACAGAGACAAGAGCATCGATTATAATAGAACAGTGACCTTTTCACATAGGGAAGTTGGTAAATAATCTGAAGTTTGCACCGGCTCCATTTTCATACAATTAATTTACTGAAAAGGAGGAGTTTGGCTTTTTTAAGGCCAATCAATATATATTTTAGAATGAGATTATTTATTAGAGAAGCTGAAATAACAGCAAAAGATTAGTGACATACTGTATACATATAAATGTATACATATATATGTATACATATATATTGTTGCGGTTCTCTCGCCGGCCTTCTTCCCCTTATTAAGGGGGGATTAATCCCCTTGTCTTTACTGGGCCTGGCGGAACCGGGGCTTGCAACGTCCCTTCCGGACAGCGCCAAATAGGGTTTCGGGACCAAATTCTCGCTCGTACCTAAGTACTCGCGCTGCCCTGGAAGCGAGGAAACAAGCCTCGCACGAACCACGTGAGGTTGGAGTACGCCGAGCGGTTTGCATACACGTGATCCGCGCAGTTATAATTAATGGATCCCAATTTAAGCGATCTTATTCGTGCCACGCTTAGTCAATGATGAAACCACAAAGACGGTCGAATTCAGAAGAAAGGAAGAACAGAAAGGTTTAATTATTATTACAAGTATATACAGCTCAAGGACGAAGAGACACAGAGAAATCCTTATACAGTCTTAATTACCCCAGAGACAACGGGCCCGTCTCACTCACACCCACACGGGGTATTGCAGATGGGCAGGTGTTCCCCAGCGCATCCAAGGATGGTCCTCGTCCAGCTCTCCACGGTCCCCGGCACATCCGCAAAGATGGAGGTAGGCGAAGGCATGGCCACATAGCGTGTCTCTCGAGCAAAGGTGATATATCGGGGTGAACGGTAGGGAGGACTTTTACGGCAAAGGGCGGGACGGCTTTTACGGCAAAGGGCGGTTACTCAGCCTTGTTCACTCGCTTGGCTGAAATGCGCAAGTTCGTTATAAACGTGCCTGGCTGCGCCCGCGTATATCTAGCGAACAACTCTTCTTCCTCAATTCATTGGGTGTTGGTTAGCACGCGCGTTCTTATGCGTGGTCAAGTTCATCAAGCGGTACAATGCGAGTTCTCTCATCAAGTCCCCTCTCTGCAAGTCCTGTGACGCAAGTCCTCTCCCTCTCTGAAAGTCCTCTCCCTCCCTGCAAGTCCTTCCGAGGGCTTTGCGCAGCTGGTTATATAGGCACGCCCCACAAACCTTCTGGAACTCACCAGACTCTTCTCACCACACCCTCTGATGCCACCACCCCTGAGCTCTGATTGTCGGCTCATGCTTACCGTCATCGCCTCTGCCGCTCCGACCTCAACGCCGCCCCCACCTTCTTAGGCCTACCTCGTGTTAACTCGACTAATGAACAACCAATGGGTAGCAAAATGGATTGCGCCTACAGAGGTAGAATGGTTTGCAGAAATAGGGCCTATTCTCCTGTCTTTGCACAACGCAGAACTAACACTGGAAAGGGCCTAATCTTACACATACTAAGAAATAACTATACTACAAACGAGGCTACATGTTGCTTGTGTGACTATCTATGGGGGGGCAACCTTTAACCTTTATTGAGCTCACTGTACAAACCTCAAAACCGTAGCATTGCCCCCCTCCCTCGTCAGACTCGTCCCCGAGTCGAACCTACACAAGTGGGAACGACCGGTTTTGAGCAAGACTTGGGACTAGCTTTTAATTATGTGTGACACTTAGATGTGGTTCCCCCTAACATTTACTCTAACCCGTGTATGTGATCGTTTTACAACACTAGATATGTCCCATCTACTGCGTTGTATAACTAACTAACAGACTCGCACCCACAACTAACCGAATTGTGGAATTAATTTCAAACTAAACATAAAGCCGGTGGGTAGCATCTTATTTACAACCACAAAACCTAATTAATTACATTTCTATAACCCAGGACCTGTTCTTTGTGGAAAGAAGATTGGAGGGGAGAGAAAGCACATCATAGCACCAATACACAAAACACATTTCAAAAAGTTCACATTTGCTGCTGGTGTCTGGCATCTTCTGTCTTCCTGCATCTTCTTGCTTCCTGCATGTCGCATCTTTTATGTGCAATAAAAACTTAGAGTTCTTCTTTCCTGGCACACCAAGAATAAAATGTACAAAAACCCGTGTTCGTTTTATTAATTCCTGGCCAAGCAGGGCCAACCTTATGTGGTCCGTCTGCGTGACATTGACGCCACTCAAAATACGTGGTCCGAAGATGCAAGGTGAGTTTGCAGCAAAGTGTAAAGCCACAAAACATGTGGTCCATGGGTAATGTGGTGCAGCAAAGTGTCTGTGGCAGCAAATGCTGTATTTGTGCAGCAAAGTTATAATAAAGAATATGGCAGCAAAGTGCCGTGCAGTTCATCTGCATGGGTGTAGCAATGTGCAGCGGGGGTGCTGCAGAGCGCAGCAATGTGCAGCTGCACAGTTCGACGTTTCTGCACAACTCCTCCTCCAAAGTGGGTCCATGGGTGGGGAGGAGAGACAAAGCACAGTCAGTCAAGCAGAAAGGGCACAAAGGTACACCAAAACAAGGTAATGCAGCATGAGGGGCGCGGGACAGCGAGCAGAGCAAGCTCTTCCCTAACCGTTCGTACCCCCCAATGTCAGTTTACCCGACCCTTGCCCTTCCCTATATTTACAAATTACAAATCCGTCTCTACATCCTGTCTCGCATATCCCCCTCTGAGCCAAATTTGTCTTCCAATCCCTTCCAGGAAGGAAGAAATGGAATAAACACATTGTCTCATCACGTCGAGATGCATCTCACTTATGCTTCAGTCACATTTGGCTCGGCGGCCGTAGGGTCTAAAAAATCTACGGCCACTAGCAATTATAGGGCGGCCGCAGTATTTCCACGGTCACACAATGTAGCAGTCACATATGTTTTTATTTATCGGGTAGCCGCACGGGGTATTTAGAAATTGTGGAGACCGAAAACGTGGGGGTGCCGTACGGTCTTTGATTTGATGTCGCACGGTGACCTTGGGGCGTCCCTGCGGCGGCCATAGAATTTTCAAGGCAGACGCAAGGTAGCCTCAAGGTGTCCACAAGGCGACCACAGGGGGGGCCCTAAGGCGAACGTGCGGCTAGACGGACGGTAACGAGTGGGTATATATACCAGTTCTTTTTCATATGTATATCGTCGTCATGGCTACGGCTTGTCGAATTGCTACGGCCACCCTATAAATGAAAAAAGTTATAACTCCGCGCTATAATTCCACGGCGACCCCTACGGCCTGTAAAAGATAGCCATACGCCCTAGGGCCACCCTGCGGCCACCTCAGAAACTCTGCGGCTGCCGCACGTTTCTGTCAATTTAGGGGGGGTACGGCCGCCGTATCCTAGCCGTAGAGCAAATGTGACTGAGGAGTTACTCAAACAGTTTCAAAGCCCTGGTGTGGAGCTTTGTCATCCTCTGTGAGTGGTTGTGGATGGCGCGAAGGGAATTCCTCATTTCCTAACTACACTAACTGACATTAACTCATTTAAACTACCCGGGGTCATGCCCTGCCAATTGGCCTCTTTAAACTATGTGGTTCTAAAAACCTGATTCCCATTGACCACGATGCGGTGCTCTTCCGAATTTGGGTCTCACTCCACAATTTTTCATATTGTGCCTTTGCACAATTTTGGGGCTGGGTCGTGTGGCTCCACTAGCAGGTCCAACTACCTGCGCACCTCCGCCACTGAAGTCGCCACCCGAGCTTACCTTGCTCCTTGCGACTACCTAAATTGGGGAAGGCCCCTCCTGGCTCTCTCACCCCCTGATGCCCTCCTCGGCATTGGGCTACCCGGGTCCTCTCCTGGGATCCTCGGGCCCCACTCAACAAATACTCTAACTGGCTCCGAGAGCCTAACTGCAGCCTCACCTGGCCGACAAACTACCAGTGGCGGAGTGCCCCAATAACCATATGCACCAACAAAGCCCACACGCCCAGCCATTTCATAGATTCATGCACCCAACCAAGCACTTCTTGCTACTTCCCGCACCACAGGTGTCAATATCCAAACAATTTAACGAGGCCCTCTACATGACTTTAAACTACCCACCCCGGGTATTCGTGAAGGGGTCCATCTCCCCCCATTCACTCCTTCGCACCATGCATTCCACACCTTTTACTTCACACCAAGCATTCCACACCAAATATTCTCTCACACACCACGTTCTCTTGCACACCTCTTGTGCTCACACAACTGTTCCCAACTTGCACACCATGCAAGTCAATTCACACCCCTCAAACACAATTCCATTTATCTCCATACACATTTCCTCACACACACAGCATCATCTAGCTGACTACTTCCCCCTAATACTCGTGCTTCCCCGTCTTCCCTTACACTAAGCACTTCCCTCGTCATTATCAACCACAGAATCTCTCTACGTCCCCTCTACCTGTACAAATGTCGCTACTTAAATCTTGTCCTCTACGGTCTGCTAAATCCCTAACAATTATCCTAGCCCGCCCTCGGCTAGTTTTCACTGCCATCCCCATACTCTAATGCTCATGAGCCCAAAGATCGTGTGAGGAATGGCGAAACCACCACTCCCCCATGCCGGGTACCATTCGCCAACACTATGGCTATCCGTCCACTCCACCTGAGCCTCTCGGTGCGGAAATACATTTTCACAGCTCGGCTTCGAAAAGCCGAGCAATGCATGCGGGTGGTTGGTCTGTTGTATGTTGGGTCCGTCCGGCATTTTCGATTCAGGGGAGGAGGCTTTGTTGGGCCAAGTTTCAAGGCTCTATCTCTGCACGGTGCCTTGCGGTCCCATGCACGATGGCCCAACCGCCAACGGTCGGAGCACCGCAGCCACCAGGGGGCGCGGCTCCGACCTCTCCTCCCCCCCACCCCGCCCCTTGAACCGTGCCGTTCGCCTTTCCCGCCAAGGTGCGGCACCGACCATACAGGGCGGGGCCCGGCATAAATCGTGCACGGCGCTCCTTGCGAGACCGCCGCGGCAACGATCCCCGCCGGTCCCCGCTGTACACAAAGCACACCACACACCGAGGGCTCGCGTCGGCTATACGTCGCGCTAAACGCTACCCCGGTCTGCGTCGATGCTCGGGCCGCGTTTTCACCCCACGCGACCCGTTCCTCACTCGCACAACGCGATGCTCCAGCGCCCTCCCATACACTCCCTTACACACTTTTCCTCCACACACTCCTTTACCACACACTTCTCTACACACTCCGTAACACACTTGGCCATCGCACACCCTCGCGTACACCCCTCCGTTACGTACTCCGTAACATCCACGGGTGTGCACTCTTCTGGTACACACCCAATCAGCACACACTTACCCACTGGTGTGCACTCTCCTGTTGCACACCCATTCACCTGCTCTGGTGTGCACTCCTGCACAGTCTCCACATCACGCTCTGGTGTGCATTCTCCCTCACTCTCCTCGGCCATCACACACTCTGTTTCACACTCTTCCTCGACGCACTCTTCCCACACAGATTCCGTCATACGCTCGCGCTCCGGTGCACACCTTTTTCGCACACGCGCCATTCACCCTCGTACACCTCACAAAGGACCTTCCACGAGCGCCCGGGCTCCGTCTCGATCCCAAGCGTGCCAAAACTCCTTTCCCGCCATACACACTCCTGCTCACCTTAGGAACCTTCTTCCGCGGCAGCACCACCTGCAAACCTTCATTTTTGTTAGGAAGCACGACATCACAATGCAAATCCAAACTTTGTGCAAATTCCATCTCTTCCCTCGATTCATTTCCCGACTCTATCTCTGCCGTCTCTTCGGCCCCAATTTCAACTGGAATCATTTCTCCTCCAATTTGAATGATTTCTTTTTCTAGCTCGACAACCGCCGGTGCGCTTAAAATTTTCTTTTCCAATTCGGCGGCCATCGGCCTTTCTACACCCCGAGTCGCGATTTCTACACCCTTGGTCCTTGTAGCCGCGCTCTGCTCTACCCCGCTCTCCACGCATTCCTCGCACCACGTTACCTCGTTGCGTACTAATGCGACTTCCTCGCTGAACCTGCGCCTTATGTCCTTCACTGCTTTTTTTGTGTCCTTCTTCGACACCGCCATAAATTTTTCCATTTCCCGGGTGGATTTGTCCCCCAATTCTTTCATTTGCTTACTTTGAGCATCCATCTTTTTCTCTTGGATGTCCATTTTGTTTTCCAATCTCTCCTCCATTGCATCCATTTTTGCATTCATTTCCCTTCTTGATTCGTCCCCCTCCATTTTCAGGGATGCTTTTATCTGAACCATGAGTAATTCGATGCTAAACCCGGCTTGCACAGCGGGCCCGGCTTCCGCCGCCACGTGTGAGGTGCCGGCATTTTCTACCCCTACGGCCGGCCCCTCATCAATGTCCTCCTCTTCTCCCAATTCTTCCCGTGGGTCCAGGGTTATCGATTCCTCGTTATCTACCTCCTCTTCTACCCCCACCGGCATTCGATCACCTTGACTAGCCATGGCATGAATTAAATTTTTGGATCTTAAAAACGAAATCTCGGTCGCTCGTAATTTGAGTGCGTTAAGCGCACTTCAGGTCCTATCCCACTCCTGACACCAAATGTTGTGGTTCTCTCGCCGGCCTTCTTCCCCTTATCAAGGGGGGATTAATCCCCTTGTCTTTACTGGGCCTGGCGGAACTGGGGCTTGCAAAGTCCCTTCCGGACAGCGCCAAATAGGGTTTTGGGACCAAATTCTCGCTTGTACCTAAGTACTCGCGCTGCCCTGGAAGCGAGGAAACAAGCCTCGCACAAACCACATGAGGTTGTAGTCCGCCAAGCGGTTTGCGTACACGTGATCCGTGCAGTTATAATTAATGGACCCCGATTTAAGCGATCTTATTCGTGCCACGCTTCGTCAATGATGAAACCACAAAGACGGTCGAATTCAGAAGAAAGGAAGAACAGATAGGTTTAATTATTATAACACGTATATACAGCAGACAACGGGCCCATCTCACTCACACTCACACGGGGTATTGCAGATGGGCAGGTGTTCCCCAGCGCGTCCAAGGATGGTCCTCATCTAGCTCTCCACGGTCCCCGGCACGTCCGCGAAGATGGAGGTAGGCGAAGGCAGGGCCACGTAGCGTGTCTCTCGAGCAAAGGCGATATATCGGGGTGAACAGTCGGGAGGACTTTTACGGCAAAGGGCGGTTACTCAGCCTCGTTCACTCGCTTGGCTGAAATGCGCAAGTTCGTTATAAACGCGCCTGGCTGCGCCCACATATATCTAGCGAACAACTCTTCTTCCTCAATTCTTCCTTCAATCTTCAACTCTTCCTACATTTCATCCGCAGCTCTATGGAATACTGCTCTCCCCTCTGGTCTGGTGCTCCTGCCTCACACCTAGCCCGTCTTCACGCTGTTGAAACCAAAGCGTTCAGAATCATTGGAATCTCCCGCGATGAAGCTAACTCCAAGGGCCTTTCACTCACTCACCGCAGGCAGGTTGGTGGTCTTTCCGTCTTCTACCGTCTCCTCTCTGGCCTTGCCCCCCCAGCCCTCTCTGGGCTCTGTCCCCCAAATATTCCTACAGGTCGCACAAGATCTGCCTGCAACCCTCTTATGGTTAAACTGCCAAAATCAAGACTTTCTGCTCACCTTCACTCCTTCATTCCTCTTTTCTCCCACCTCTGGAACAAACTCCCTCACTCTCTTCAATCCCACTCCACCCTCCAGGTCTTTAAAACCCACTCCACCCTCCAGGCTGTTCACCACCATCTCTTATCCTCCCCCATCCAAAACCTTGATCTTTTCTACCCCCGCTAATTTCGGTCCTCTTGTGTTTTATACCTCTCCCCCCCCCCCCCCCTCCCACGCCTTCTGTCCCCAAGCCCTCTCCCTCCCACACTTCTCCCTGCTCTCAAATGTTGCGGTTGTGTGCTTCCCCTTCTCTCCCCATCTTGTCTTCCGCTCCCTCTTTTTTTTTATTTTGTTTGTCTGGTTTGTTTTGTTTGTTTGTTTGTGAAATAAATGTTAGCTCTTTCACGAGCCTCGATTCAGTATACAAAAAAAAAAAAAAAAAAAAAAAAATTCTCTGGGTGTTGGTTAGCGCCCACGTTCTTATGCGATGGTCAAGTTCATCAAGCAGTACAATGCGAGTTCTCTCATCAAGTCCCCTCTCTGCAAGTCCTGTGACACAAGTCCTCTCCCTCTCTGCAAGTCCTCTCCCTCTCTGCACATCCTCTCCCTCTCTGCAAGTCCTCTCCCCTCTGCAAGTCCTCTCCCTCTCTGAAAGTCCTTCCAAGGGCTGCAGCGGGTTATATAGGCACACCCCGCAAACCTTCTGGAACTCACCAGACTCTTCTCACCACGCCCTCTGACGCCACCACCCCTGAGCTCTGATTGGCAGCTCATGCCTACCGTCATCGCCTCTGCCGCCCCCACCTTCTTAGGCCTACCTCGTGTTAACTCGACTAATGAAAAACCAATGGGTAGCAAAATGGGTTGCGCCTACAGAGGTAGAATGGTTTGCAGAAGTAGGGCCTATTCTCCTGTCTTTACACAAAGCAGAACTAACACTGGAAAGGGCGCCCATTCTTCCACATACTAAGAAATAACTCTACCACAAACGAGGCTACATGTTGCTTGTGTGACTATCTATGGGGGGCAACCTTTAACCTTTATTGAGCTCACTGTACAAACCTCAAAACCGTAGCAATATCTTCTACTCGATAAGAGAGCCGTTGGTCTGTCTGTCTGTGTCGCCATGTTTTCAAAGATGGGTGAACAGATCTTCGTCAAACTTTCAGAGGTTCATCAGTGAGTGCCTGGGAGTGTTTAAGGCAAAAAAAAATAAACAACATTTAAGTTTGTACATTCTTAAAATAACTCTGCCATGTCAAAGCTCAGTAGATTCTTTAAAAATAATAATAATAATAATAATAATAATAATAATAATAATAATAATAACTAGAACTGCCACTTTAAAACTGCTGGCAGTGATGACCAGTTTACTCGCACCCACTTTTGATACAACCCCACTTTTGATACAACCCCACTTTTGATGCAACCCCACTTTCATTGGACATGCTTTGACACAGCCCCCTTGGATACAACCCCGATACACACACACACACACATCCCCCCTAACCCCACCCACACACACACACCCCCACACCCCTCCCCCCACACGCACACCCCTCCAAACACACACTCACACACACACACACACCAACCCCCCCCCCCACACACACACATTCATCCACCCCCCCCCCACACACCCACATCCCCCCCCCCACACACACACACATCCCCCCCCCCACACACACACACATCCCCCCCCCCACACAGACACACATCCCCCCCCCCCCCACACACACATCCCCCCCTACACACACACACCCCTCCACACATACACACACACACACACACACACACAGACATCCAACCCTCCCTCCTCCACACACACACACCCGAACCCCCCCCCCC
Source organism: Myxine glutinosa (assembly GCF_964187855.1). NCBI lineage: Eukaryota > Metazoa > Chordata > Myxini > Myxiniformes > Myxinidae > Myxine > Myxine glutinosa. The sequence goes on from NC_136262.1 coordinate 84,740,270, forward strand.
ACCCTTCACACACACACATATCCACCCCCCGCCCCCACACCCACACACACATCCACATACACACATCCCCCCCCACACATCCCCCCTCCCCCCACACACACACCCCTCCACACATACACACACACATCCAACCCCCCCTCCTCCACACGCACACCCCCCCCCCCCCCCACATCCACACATATCCAACCCCCCCACACCGACACACCAACACACAAACACCTCCACACCCCTCCCCACACACGCACACCCCTCCACACACACACACACACAAACACACACACACACACATACACACACACACACACACACACACACATCACCCTCCCCTCCCCCGCCCCCACACACGCACACCCACACACAAACACCTCCACACCCCTCGTCCCAAACGCGCACCCCTACCACAGATACACACACACACACACCCCACCTCCACACATACACACACATCCGCACCCCCCTC